>NW_013666018.1:284154-285381 GCF_000517525.1 Limulus polyphemus | reverse complement strand
GGGAATTCCTCCCTTCAGAAGTAACCCTGGACTTTGGATAAGGACAAACCGAATAACAGAGGGAATCACTTTTCTTGTATAATATTTGCAAGGTCCCTCATTCACCACGAGTAACCTACGTGAACATGCAACGCTCACGTTACTAATTAATTTTGTATTGTTCAGTGGATATATTTTTGACCGTTTTTAGGAAACGTAGACTTGTACTTATCTTTTAAATTACACTAGCTATTTTTGTCATTGACTAAGAGGGAGTTCTATTTGAAGTATAATATTTTAATTATGCAATTTAAAATGTTATTGTTATCGTAAATATATGTTTTTATGTTAATCTAAGCGAAACACAGATGCATTTGGAAGTTTTAAACAAGGACATAACGATGAATACAAATTAAAACTTAGCACTGAATAATAGCCTCAGATATACCTCTAAGCCTTAGCTTTATCGCTGTGAACGTAGAAAAAAAACCAACAGACATACGGAATACATTGGAGAGAATAAATAATGGTCATGGTGTATGAAAGTATTTATTCATAACGATCAGGAAAGAACTGTCGTTGTTCTTACCATATTCAGAGAAAAGCAAGTCAAATATTTTTACATGTTTTTTACTATCTGAGCAATGATTTTTTTTCTTTCTTTTGGATTACGTGTTGTTCTGACTACAAATCACCGATAGATGTCTCTCATCGCTAAATTTGTTTGCTAGTAATTAAGCACAAAGCTACACAATGGGCTGTTTGTGCTCTGCCCACCACGGGTATCGAAACCCGAATTATAGCGTTGTACGTCCGCGGATATACCGCCGTGCCACTGGGAGGCTCGTCGCTAAATGTCTGAAAGGGATATACATTCCATTGTGAACGCGTTGAAAACAGAAACAAATGCTTAAACTTAGAACAGAGAGGTGTAATTTATGTTTAACATTTAGGTCTTAATAGCTATGAGAGTTCAGCGTTAACAGCCACGTGACCTACACGTTAATCACGTTTCACAGTTGAACGTTAACAGCCACGTGACCTACACGTTAATCATGTTTCACAGTCGAACGTTAACAGCCGCGTGACCTACACGTGAATCACGTTTCACAGTTGAACGTTAACAGCCACGTGACCTACACGTGAATCATGTTTCACAGTTGAGCGTTAACAGCCACGTGACCTACACGTTAATCATGTTTCACAGTTGAGCGTTAACAGCCACGTGACCTACACGTTAATCATTTT
>NW_013666018.1:274541-283468 GCF_000517525.1 Limulus polyphemus | reverse complement strand
TTAACAGCTACGTGACCTACACGTTAATCATTTTTCAGAGTTGAACGTTAACAGCCACGTGACCTACACGTGAATCATGTTTCACAGTTGAGCGTTAACAGCCACGTGACCTACACGTTAATCATTTTTCAGAGTTGAACGTTAACAGCTACGTGACCTATACGTGAATCATGTTTCACAGTTGAACGTTAACAGCTACGTGACCTACACGTGAATCATGTTTCACAGTTGAACGTTAACAGCCACGTGACCTACACGTGAATCATGTTTCACAGTTGAACGTTAACAGCCATGTGACCTACACGTTAATCACGTTTCGAAGTTCTGTCCATTAGTTTGTCCTTAATTTAACGTGTGTTTAATTAGCTTATAACAAGAAGTTACATTAGTAATATGTAGGTCACGTGGCTGTTAACGACGTTCGATTATTGATGAATTTGCATTACCTTTTCTTTACCATTTACACCTCATGAGAAGTAATCTACATATGGAACGAGATGTAATTATTGTCATTTAATTGCATACATATAATATCATAAACTTCATACTGGAATACTGATAAGTAAGGAACATTTGAAACTTTCCTGGTTTCTGTGAATACATAATAGATCTGATTAGCTTATTACGCGATGACAGTGAAAAGGTTTTCGTTTAGCTATGTGGACATTTGATATACTGCGAAATAATGAAATTATTACCTGTTGAGCTTAATCAAGATATCTCCTCTGTTGATATAGGCTTGAATATAGTCAGCCCTCATGCTAATGGCCTGTCTGTAGAGCTGCGGAAATAGAATTAGAATAATGTAAAAGATATTCCTTGTTTACCATCTTCAAAATAGGATTAATTTGAATTTCAAGATGACTATTTCGTCTTGAGCTTTCAACACGGCGTGTGATGGGCAGATCCTATTGAATTTTATACGAATTTAATCATATTCATAAACCAAATATTTGATAATGCTTAATTACTAATTCGAGAATACACTGCTGTAGACTACAATACGTTTCCGACACTCATACTGACAAAGAGAAATGTTGTGATGATAAGAATCAGGGGAAGACAACTAACACGAAGGCTGTGTTGTAGTTAGATACTGGGGAAGACAACTAACACCAAGGCTGTGTTGTAGTTATATACAGGGAAGACAACTAATATCAAGGCTAGTGTTGTAGTTATATACAGGGGAAGACAACTAACATCAAGGCTATGTTGTAGTTATATACAGGGAAGACAACTAATATCAAGGCTGTGTTGTAGTTAGATACTGAGGAAGACAACTAACACCAAGGCTGTGTTGTAGTTATATACAGGGGAAGACAACTAACACCAAGGCTGTGTTGTAGTTATATACAGGGAAGACAACTAACACCAAGGCTGTGTTGTAGTTATATACAGGGGAAGACAACTAACACCAAGGCTGTGTTGTAGTTATATACAGGGGAAGACAACTAACATCAAGGCTATGTTGTAGTCAGATACAGGGAAGACAACTAACATCAAGGCTATGTTGTAGTTAGATACAAGGGAAGACAACTAACATCAAGGTTATGTTGTAGTTAGATACAGGAGAAGACAACTAACATCAAGGCTATGTTGTAGTTAGATACAGGGGAAGACAACTAACATCAAGGCTGTGTTGTAGTTACATATCTTACCGCATCTGCTTCTTCCAAGCGAGATTTATTCCTGGAGATCACATTAGCTAGGTTAAGGAAGACATTCAGGTGATTTGGTGCTATTCGTGCCTTGTAAGGCTCTCCAGCTCGAGGTCTAGGCAACAGGTCTTTCGCCTACACAGATTAATACAAAAAGAAAATGTTTATTAATTTGGTTATCGTCCAAAGCGAAAATGAGAAAACCTATTTTTTAAGTTCCAAATGTTGTAGTGAAATAATAACTAAATCAAATAACAGTTGTTTCTCTTTATTTAGCTACTTTTTCACCGATTTGTAGGTAAATCTCTCTACCTATCTAGCTAACTTGTTAGACAGACAGCTAGAGTAAACCACTTGTACGGAAATTAAACACCTAAAAAAAGCAAAACAGAACCTTACCTAATAGCTTGGGTTAACTAAACAAACACATTCAAACTTTTCTACTTGTGCTAAACCTAACGAAATAGCCTTAAATATTTAATATAATGGAAACACACTAAGCCTAAGATTATGTTATTATGATTCATCACCAATTACATTGATTAGTCAGTTGAAAGTTTCCGATCCTAGAGACATCCGTCGTTTAAGTGTGTGCGTAAATCTATCTGTTGTTGACTCCAACACGATATCGTACTTTCAACAGTGACAAGATTATAAAGTTTTTGTATTAAGACACTTTACGTTTCTTTTTCTTCACTTAAAACCAAATACTTGACACGCCATTTCAGTTTGCTTTTATTTCCATCTGGCGTTAAATAATCATAGATATATATATACACATACATTACATACACCAACAATTTAGGAAAAGAACATGACAAAATACAGAGCACCATTTTGTCATATATATTTCAAGAAACGACGATCGTGGGGTAGTGTATATCATTTACGGAACCCTTCCTGTTTAAATATACCAAATATAGTCTATGGATATTAGCTTCTGAAGTAATGATGCAACCCAACCACTAGCCATTTGCTCGTTCATTCTATTTCAAACGTATCATACTGTGCGATCGATAGAAGTAATCTTTCTGCCCAACAAAACAATGAGAACCCCATTCAAACAACAGAATAATACATTCGAAATGTTTAAATCAAAGAAGGTTTCAGGTCTGTTAGACATAATTTTCTGTAGACTTGCATTTGAAATTGACATTACGTTCGCCCACACTATGCTAACTCTGCCTGTATCTAAGAAATTCCTACTCAAATTCAGGGAACCATTCTAGATCATATAGCAAAAACATATCCAGGCTTTACTGAAAAAAAAAATCCCTTAGAACATTTCATCAAAATATATTGTATAATAGTCCAGAGGTACGGCTTTAGAGTGGATTATTTATTTTTATTTAACTCTTATTACAACGTTTCGACCACTCGTGTGGCTATCATAAGATAACTGTCGTCTATTGTGGGAAATAGTAAAGAAATACTGCTCCAAATTAGAAAACATATAGAGTGACACCCTGTGTTTTGATTTAAATTAGGTTTTGGTTCACGAATAATTGGATTTATATCAAAATACAGGTATTCAAAATTGGAAAAAAATGCTCGCCCAGTATTTCATCCAATAGACGACAGTTACCTGATGATGGTCACATGAATGGTCGAAACGTTGTAATAAAGTTAAACAAAAATAAAAATAAATAATCCACTCAAAAGCTGTACCTCTGGACTTTTATTTAAAGTACATAATGGATTTCCTCTCCTCACAATAAATTATATTCTAACTATGAAAATAACTATAGTATAATATTTTTAAACACATTAGAAAAGTGTACATCTACACATGGCAGAGTTATTCAAAAATGAAATAAATTTTACTGTCTAAAACATCGGTTGAGCATAATTTAATAAATCAAACTTCGTGTCGGAATTCGTCAGATATTATTAGCCGAAACTATCGACATCTTATTCAACTGATGAATCAATGTATTCTAATTATCATACATTTTTCATGACATACTCCTAGTAAGACCCTATATTGAATTAGCAACATTATTTACTCTTTAATTCTGATTTATTTAAAAGCTTGCTTTGACAAGAAGTTGTGGTATACAGGCATACTACGTGTTTCCTATCCCCTTGTTTGATACAAGAAAAAATCCTAAATTTCTTTGCATGCTGTGAGTGTGTGCTTAATAAGAATGCCATTCAAAGGAACCATTAAATTCCTTTCGCTCTAGTTACTCACGGAACAAGGTCATTCAGTTAAAATGCTACATACACTTTCTCATGGGAAAGATTTCTGTAACGTAGAACATACTGTATAGAGGTCTTGCATGTAACGTCACACAACTTTGTTTTATTCAACGTCACCATATTGGACGCAAAACATTCCCCTCTAGCAAACAACAGCAATCCATATTGATACAAGATTCGAACGTTTTTAGTTCTGTGATCTGTTGTGAAAAAACTTTCTTTTGAACGAGGAAACGTTTGCTGTGCTGTTGGTTATCAGAACAGACAAAAAATGTTCACCTGGGTTGCATTTATATTGAACAATTTAGCTACGGCATGTCCTAACAATTGGACTATTAGTGAATTTACGATGTTTTGTAGTGTACACTTTGTATCCAAATATAGTACTAAAGTTTATATATATATATACTAACAGATAACAAATGAAGTATTCATTTTCTTGACAGACAAGCATTTGTGGGTTTTTTTGCATCAACCCTTTGGTAAGTACTCTCATATTTTGGGTTAATGGGTATGTTAGGCTAAACAGGGAATTAGGGTCTGTTGTGGGGAAATTTTGAAAGAACGTTCTGGATCATATTTGAAATTATCAACTGAATCTTACGTGAATAACAATCCTAACGTTATAACAGATCATGAATTTATTAGGGCAATTTCCTTTGGCTTTGCTTTTTTTTTAATCTACAGAACTGCACTTCCAGTTGTCATCCAAGGTGAGGGGATAAATGTATCCCCCAATAAAAGATTTTGAGTTAATAATGGAAATTCTAAAAATCTGCCAATGTAAAATCCGTTTTTTACTTGACCTTTGTTTTAGTGTTTATTGCGTTCACACATACGCAGCAATAAAAGGGGTATATGTGTGTGTGTGTGCTTGACAGTCTCTGTAACTGTGTCTGTATGTTCAGTATAACCTGTTCCATGTTCAATATGGTGCCTTGTTTTGTATCCTCCAGTGCTTGCATAATCAGACAAACCCACATTTAACACTAAATAATGCATTCTAAAGCACATAAATCGTCTTTTTAGATGGCTAAAAAAGGTGATTACAGTAGCACCGAACAAAAAAATGTGTTTCTATCATGAAGAATGCGGTAAGAACTTCAAAAAAGAAAAAAGAAAAAAGAAATCTAAGTATCGTTCGTGGATTAAAATATGCATACTTTAAAGCACTTAGGAAATTAAAGACATAGCAGAAACTATCGAACCTGAAAATGGTAATTGTTCTTCCCCCTACCCACCCCCCAAATAAATAAAAAGGAAATTCTTTATTCATTAGGTCACATTTGTAAGTGAAAATGCTAAAGTAAAACTCGTAAGTTTTCAAAAAATATCAAAAAGTGAAAATTTTGGTTTGCTAAACTAAAAGGGTTTACATATATTGTATAAAGGCTCGTTTATAAGATATATTATCAATTTTGAGCCCCACCTCTCACTGAAAATTTAACCAAAAATACCCTGCATTATAATACGAAGTATATATTTTTTTTATACAGCTATGGTTATTATAGGTATTTATTTGCAAGCAGCAAGATGAGACAAACTTACTATGTCTGCGGACTTACAACGCTAGAAACCGGGTTTCGATACCCGTGGTGGGGCAGAGCACAGATAGCCCATTGTGTAGCTTTGTGCATAACTACAAACAAACAAACAAACAATACTATGCCGATATTTTTAAAATAGGGTGCGCTTTTTATGTTAATATCGCATTTTTAAAACTTTAATGTTTTCCAGATACATTTCGTTACATTTAACCTTAAATAAGGATACATTTTTTATTTGAGCACTCCGAAATTAGGATATGGTATCTTACAGGATCTGAGGGTCAGACGTTTAGCCTCAAATCTTCATAAAATATCAAGTATCCCTCAGTAAGCAACCAAATATTTATAACCATCAATGCTTTTAAAGGCTTTCAGGGCCTTAGATGTAAAATATTACGATGAACTTACCAGATAATTATGTTTGGGTAATGGACATCAAGAAATGCTTTTCATGCTGTGAATATGGTGTAAACATCGTCTTTGTCAAAATAAATACGGATTCGAAACTTTAAGACTATTTTTAACATAGTTTTCTTTGTGCACCACGCTGAGGTGATTTACAGCGTCAGTTAACACAATATTAGAAGGCAAATTTATCACTTTTCACGCAAGACGAAGGTAAACACTTGACGTCCATTATGGCGGAGTAAACTATAGACCACGTGACTTTTTGAAATAGACATTGATATTTTTCCCCTGGCAAGTCAGGTGGTGCTCGAAAAAACACAACACCCCTTAATTGGAGTGACAATGAGTGCATTTTTCGTGTCGGGGTTCAGCGTGAGATGATTGTTGATTTTCATGTATAATGCCATGTTTTCTCAGTCTGGATTATATTTTATCAGATTGCTACAGAACATATGACCATCTTACTTAGATTTTAACACACTGAGAGCTTTCCAATAAACTTGTTTTGAACTTTGATTGTGTTTGTTGAAAATGAAGATTGTTTCACTGTGTTATACACTATCTACTCTTTTTCTCTGCTTTTGAACTCGGTCGAGGTCGCAGAGTTCAGGTTTTTCGCTCTCCAATTCATTTTCTGGAGAACCTCCTATTACTATGGGATTTTTACAAAAGTACTAGAAGAAAAATCAGTGAACCTGAGAATACCACAAACTTATTGATAATTTGGTAGAGTAAATCTTTTAAATATGTTTTATTTGTTATTAAATTGTTAATATATTATGAACAGAAAGTATAAAGACTCTATTTTCTTGTGTAAATGCATAAAATATTCATTAGCATGTTCGGCATGTTTGTTTGAAGTTAAGCACAAAGCTACACAATGGGCTATCTGTGCTCCGCCCACCACGGGTATCTAAACCCTGTTTCTAGCGTTTTAAGTCCGCAAACATACCGCTGTATCATTAGGAGGCTCATTAGCATGCAAACTAATTCACGTTTAGGCTTAGCTAACATCCGCTACATGAAAAAACTATTATAATTTATTGTATCATCCTTTCAAATTGCAATGAAATGCCTGTAAACTGTATAAAGAGAGATACACCAAAGGAAAGGAGAATGACAGTTAGGTTTAGGGTATGTAAAGTGTATTACAATTTTACTGCAAGGTTAGGGTATCACTAATTACGTATTTTATTAATCGACTGTTATAGGCTAATGCAAATATCCCGTAATGATGTTGAACTTTATGTAATGAACAAAAGATTTAATCATGCCACTTTTCATGCGCTCTCGGTGGCTCAGATCGAGGGTTTATAATATTAAAATTCGGGGTTCGATACATGAGGTAAACATAGCGTAAATAACCCATTGGGCAGCTTTGTGCGTTAAAAAAAAGCAAATAAACCATATTTCAAAATATTCTATATTTTGTTCAAACAAACCAAGTTTAAAAATTGTTCAATTTCCGTTTAATTTTGCTCAGTATTTTGGTATGTTAAATCTTTTTTTTTCACTTCAGTTTATAATAATCTCAAAGACTTACTATATTTTTCTTCGGATTGAAATGTGGTTCAATTAGTTGGAAGAAATTCATTACTTTTTTAAATGTCTAGGTTGCCAAGCTATGATCAAAGCTTACAAACTATATATATGTTAATTTTCCCAAACTTTCGTGATAAATTAATGCGTAAATGAAGGCCAGGAAAATTAAATTTGACGCCAGATTCGAGTTCAGCGACTCTCCAAACTTACTCCTAGACTCCTCTATCCAGTCTGGGTTGCGGGCAAGTTTTAGACCCCCCTGGACTACGTGATATAGATAAGGACACCACACGGGCCACCGCAAGTTCGCCTGGCGGTGTTGGTCCTGCTAGCTCCAAAACTGCGAGAGGATTTTGCGGGCTAACAAATCCATAAACACACAGCATGAATTAACATAGGATAGACTATTTAATATAGGACAATAATTTTTTTTTTGCTCTCAGTGCAGAAGCTGTAGTAGAAACATTTTGTTTAAATGCTCTTTGTGACGAAATAAACGTCTTCCAGTTTTTGTACGATTAGTAACACGCTATTTTATCAATTTAGATTCAGGCTAGAAGCACAAAAAAATCTATTGCAGGTCACTATCTTGGATACCGTAAAAAAAAAGAATCCCTAGTCTTACACCTTTGTTCTTCTTGTCCTATATACGTACACTGACTGAACGATATCTTTATTTTCTTCTTACTAAGAAAAAGCACCAGAATAGATAAGGAATTATTTCAATAGAGAGGATTTAAAAGGTTTCATACATAACATTGCCTATACACTTAATTTACATTCAATACTTTCTATGAAACAAGACATACTTCTATGTTACAATAATGTTATAAGGTGTGGTGTTAGCCGAAAACAGTATTAAAAAAGGCGCTAAACAGTACATGTATGAACAGTATTAAAATCAACACTATAAAGCGCTAAAAATGCATTAACGATCTGCTCTATATTCGGTTTTATACATCTTTTTTGTGCACACCTCTTTCAGCAACGTTCTCGTAAAAATGAGCGGTCTTTAATTGATAAACAAACTCGTATGAGAAGAATACATATACATGTTCTTAATTTCAGGAGACGACCTAAAATATTATGTCGCTAATCACGCACGTTATTATCTTCATCTCCTTAACGACACTCCAGAAGAGAGAAAGGAAGATTTCTGTTATACGTAGAACAATATACATAAAAATATGCACGTTTTCTTCTAGTGGCTGAAACTTTTTCTCTCAAAACTCGTACGACAGTACGTTCATAAAATAAAACAATTTCATCAAAAATGACCATTTTGAAAAGTATTGGTAACTTTTTTGTGTCAGACATTGTTTCACAAACTTTTCTCCACCAGGAAAACTTGGAAAAATCACATAGAATGAGTCACACCAGTAACTACTACGTCCATAGGAAAGTGAGAATAAACCCCCACACATAGGAACACCTGAAAAACAAAGTTAGAACAAATCCACACACACAAACACCTGAAAAACAAAGTGAAAATACCCCCCCCCAAACACCCGAAAACAAAGTGAGAATAAACCCCCCACACATAGGAACACCTGAAAAACAAAGTTAGAAC
>NW_013666018.1:266991-273541 GCF_000517525.1 Limulus polyphemus | reverse complement strand
ACAAACAAACAATATTTTTAATTTTTTACCTCCGCCTTCGTTTCATTTAGACGAAGATGTACTGATGAAAGCTTACCTTCCAAAACGCTTGCTCCGCTTCATCGTATTGTTGTAAGTTATTGAAAGTTCTTCCAACATTGATGTGTGCTCCAATGTCATCTGGTTGAGCTCTGTCGTGCAAAAATAAAAAAAAAAAATTCTACTGAACTAATTTAAAAACAGTTTTATGTAGAGAGTTTACGTGCAAACAGTATCGTTTTAATTAGATACACTATTAGTACAGAACCACAGTGGATTAGACTATTGTTATAACTTTTTTTCCCAACCAATAAGAGTTTAGCTTTACCAAACGAGTTGAACGTATTGTTAGTTTTTCTGCAAGGATCAGTATATTACATAGGTAATGACCATTAGACATATATTAATTAGGTTTTACTGAGTCTTCATAATTCGGAATGAAAATCAACAAGATTTATTTTTAGGTAGGTGTATATTAAGTTTCCTTAATTAGGTATTAAAATTAAGTCTGCCTAATTAAAAAGTCCAAAACAAGATTTTTTGCAGAAAGACAATCTTGAGTAATGAAACAAGATTGAATTCAAAATCCGACAGGCCTGGGTCGCCTTTTAACCACGTCTTATTTTGCTTTACGTATGTGAAGTAAATACTAGCACACGATATCCTTAACTCACGAATTTTGTTTTGATTCCATTCGTTAATGTCCAAACTCAAACAATAGATATCTAATGACGAAATCCTTACTTTTATTTGTGTTGTTGTTTTTTTTCTAGAACTATGGAACAAACTCTTATAAATATAGCTAAAGATTGTACGTAATAACATTAGCAAATTCTAATCATTACAAGTTTTCATTTAGTTCACGTTTAATGATCTTTCAGTAAGAAATTAATGTAGTTCTAATCCCCTAACACCATTAATTAGTATAATGGACAAATTTATATAAAACATTGCTTTTTCTTTAATTATTGTACTTAATAGAAAAATTTTGTTGGTTCTCGGGAGCGAATTTACATACATTAAGTTTTATGTGATCATAATCTGGCGCCTTTCTTAAGATTGAAGTTTTCTTCGTTGTTAAACCAAAGAACGATGAAGTTGTTTTTAATAATTCTGTTCCATACTAATTATAATCTACTTTGCTTGGAAATATATTAACAACAATCTGAATTTCCGATGATAATAGGCTTAGTCGGTTCAGTAAATTATCATCAGTATTATTTTTGTTGAATTGTATAATAAATATATATAATAATAATACCTTTATATATATATAATAAAATGTATTGTTGAATTACTAAACCTTTAACGCTTATATGCTATAACAGCATCACAACCCTTACCTTGAAGCTTTTATGAAATATTGAAGTGCTTCATGAAATTTCTCTTGCCCCTCTAGAGCATGACCTACGTTGTTGTACAACTTGGCGTTTTGGTGATTCACTCGTAGCCCAGCCATGAATATTGTGTACTCCGATTCCCTGGAATAAAACACACAGAACACAATATTTTCTACTTTTTTACCGTGTATTTATTCCATGGGCAAAATTTGTGACACCAAAGGTGGGGGACTGCTTCCCCAGTAATTTCATCTACGGTTTATTCTGATTTTGGAAAGTAAAAATGTCTGTCACTAAGTTCTGTGATTCGAGTATTGTGAAAGCCATACGCATAAGGCAATCTGAGAATAAAAGTAGAATTATAAATATATATTTATGTGTTCATTAGAAGCCCAACAAATAAATTGCCAATCACATTTCGAAAGATTTTCCACGTAGAAAATTAAAAGCCGTCAATATTTCACTTCTTTGTTTGCACATAACAATTTTATAAACTTCTGACTGGGTGTTTCTTTTGACAAACTGCACAAATTTAATTATTCTCGTAATGTTTAACAGCATTGAGAACCAGAATCTGTTAAATCTCTGTCAACAGCACTAAGAACCAGAATCTGTCAGATCTCTGTCAACAGCACTAAGAACCAGAATCTGCCAGATCTCTGTCAATAGCACTAAGAACCAGAATCTGTCAGATCTCTGTCAAATTCACTAAGAGGGTGCTGTTGACAGAGATCTGACAGATTCTGGTTCTTAGTGAATTTGACAGAGATCTGACAGATTCTGGTTCTTAGTGCTGTTGACAGAATCTGACAGATTCTGTCTTAACAGCACTAAGAACCAGAAACGGTCAGATCTCTGTCAATAAAAGATTTGTCGTCAGTATTATAATGTTTTACAACTCAAGAACGTGTTCAGTGACATCACGACGCAAACCTTAAACATTCTATCCACAGCCCGACAGGTTAACCATTAGGCCACGCCCGGTGAAAACGTCCTATGAATTGTCTTTCACACTGTAACATTTCCCAAAACGAACGACGAGATAGCTAATTTATCAAAGTCATCATTACAAATAGCAACAGCGTCGAAACAGGAAAGGTATCTATTTTGGTGTATTAGGAATGAATTAATGACATGGGTTTAATTAAACAGATGGCGCTAGCAGTGCTACGGTAGCTCTAATGACATAACTAATGTTTGAAACAGTAAATCAAAATTCATTTGAGAACTAATGTAGTGATCCTCGATAAGCACACAAGTGGCTGGTTTCTTGGAAATAAAACAGTATCTCCAGTAAAATAAGCCACAAATTTACAACTAAAGGTATCTTCTTGGGATATTTCCAAGTTTAGTATGAAAATATGCTAAAATTAGACATTGTTTAATGTGAAAACGATTATATAAATTTTATAAAACGAAATAATATGATAATTATAGATTTAAAAATACCTTTTTTTTTTACTATTTGATTGAATTGTCTAGACAGTGGAAGATACTAAACTTTAAACTGAAATATTAGAGGTAATTGGTGGTTTGGAAATTCAACGTACCAATCAAAATTCCGAGTCACTGTTTTGAAAGAATGGGTCAGCAATAAAAACACCAGCAGTCCCCAGAAGAACGATTTCCAATGGCTGGAAAGGAATAATCATATATACAACTTCATGTTAATGGGCATTGCCCTATAAAAATTAGGCTGTTTCTATATAAGTAAATCCAAGTAATAAGGTGTAAACAAAATAATGCACGAAATATCACGTGTACCTCCTCCAAAACTTCAAGAAATATAAGTCATAAAACAGCCGGATTTTAATTTGAATCTTTTTCGAAATTATTTTACCATCCTAATTGCTTTTCTTTAATGGTAAAATTAATGTAAATGTGGCCAGTACACTTTCGAGCTTATTATAATGTGTCATATTCTTCCATCAGAAAGTTGTTAATTAACACCTTACCTTGTGGTAATGACAATACGTTCTTAGAATGAGCACAAAACTTTAGGTTTATTGTATGTTTGGAAACAGCACTGAGAAAAAAAAGTTAAATGGTTTATAGCAAACTTCTAGAGTTCTATATAGTAAAACAAGGGGTGTTGTTATTGCTCAAAACTGAAAAACTGTTGTTAAACTACAGTATAACGAAGCAGATTGCTCATAGTGTCAGTAATGAACTTACGTTTTCTCCAGTAGAAGATACCAACTTATGCCAGTGTCAGTAATGTACTTACGTTTTCTCCAGTAGAAGGTACTAACTTATGCCAGTGTCAGTAATGTACTTACGTTTTCTCCAGTAGAAGATACCAATCATATGCCAGTGTCAGTAATGTACTTACGTCTTCTCCAGTAGAAGATACCAACTTATGCCAGTGTCAGTAATGTACTTACGTTTTCTCCAGTAGAAGATACCAACTTATGCCAGTGTCAGTAATGTACTTACGTTTTCTCCAGTAGAAGATACCAACCATATGCTACGAGCATACAGAATCCCATGCTTGGGGTGTACAGAACTCGTTCTGCAACAACAAATCCCACGGGGAAGAATAAGTTCGACGCCGGTAAAAAAGGGAAGACCACGAAGGAAAGGCTCTGAAATTAAATAAATAACACAGTAAGTTCGACGCCGGTAAAAAAAAGGGAAGACCACGAAGGAAAGGCTCTAAAATTAAATAAATAACACAGTAAGTTCGACGCCGGTAAAAAAAAAAGGGAAGACCACGAAGGAAAGGCTCTGAAATTAAATAAATAACACAGTAAGTTTGACGCCGGTAAAAAAAGGGATTGTTTGTTTGTTTTTAATTATGCACAAAGCTACACAAGGGCTATCTGTGCTCTGCCCACCATGGGTATCGAAACCCGGTTTCTAGCGTTTTAAGTCCGCAGACATACCGCTGTGCCACTGGAGGGGGCAGGTAAAAAAGGGAAGACCACGAAGGAAAGCATCTGAAATGAGACAAATAACACAGTTGGTTAATGTAAGTAACAAGTCTTAAAATTCAAACCATCGCTACCTACGACTGGTCTTGGGGGTTGGTTTGTAAATTACATGTTTCACAAGAAGTAGGGGTAAAGCATCTCGATAAAGTGCACGAGCTTCCACCGAGACTATTTACAACATCCTAAAAGATAGATGGCGTTGAAGAAATTGTGTATCATTATCGCATATCTTAAAGCATTTAGTTAATAATTTCGATAAATTTGGCGACTTTCAAAAATAAAATATCCCACAATGTTTCGATTTCCTGTAATACAGATTGACTCCCTTTTCCTAATTTATGCACCAACTCACAGTTTGTTTTGATTTAGTAAAATTTCGTTCAAACAAATCATGGTTATTCTTTGATAGATGATTGAAGCGAAGTATTCACACTGAGTTCAGTGTGAAATAGGCGGCAACTTCCCATTAGAGAATATATTGGTGACTGTAGAATTTACTTATGCTGCTCAAGTGTAAAGGCATTTCACAGTCAACTCAAATCACAGTTAACCTTTGAACTTCTGCAGGTTTTTAAAGAGCATATGCTATCTATGGACAAGTTTTTCAATGTTTCTGTCTACAAGTCATACAAAGGTGGTCCGGCATGGCCAGGTGGTAAGGGCACTCGACTCGCAATCTGCGGGTCGCGGGTTCGAATCCCCGTCATACCAAACATGCTCGCCCTTTCAGCTGTTGGGGCGTTATAAAGTGACGGTCAATCACACTAATCGTTGGTAAAAGAGTAGCCCAAGAGTTGGCGGTAGGTGGTGATGACTAGCTGCCTTCCCTCTAGTTTTACACTACTAAATTAGGGACGGCTAGCGCAGATAGCCCTCGTGTAGCTTTGTGCGAAATTCAAAATAAACAAACATCCAAAGGTAGTACCTGTCCATACAAATCAATTCGAGACACTTACACTACCTAAGGTAGATCTTCATTCAAATAATAATTGAACTTATTAAATTTTCACCCCTCACAAATGGTAATGAAAATAAACATTAAATACCCATCACACAAAAGCAAGTTATCTAAAGCTGGTGTTAATTAACAGAACTGCTTATATAAGTTATTTTATTAATTTCAACAACGAAAAACGTGCTTCTTGAAACGCCCCCACCCAATGGCTCAGCGGTAAGTCTCAAAATAGCCCATTGCGTAATAAACAAACAAAAAGACAAAATATATTCACAGGAGTAGATTAAGAAAATTACAATACATAATATGTTTTTTTATATATAAATTAAACATATTTTAAATTATTCAATATATGCATTACTTAGCTTTTTCGGTTACATGAATCTCAAACTTTATAAACCCCCAACAGTTTGGTAAAATTACAACTATTTAGCGTGTATATAGTAATAATAATTTAAGGAATTTGCTTTTTAAACAAACTGTACAATTAAGAAAGGTGATTCAAACTTGCAATGATTAATTTTAAGTCTGGTAATTACAAACACGAGTAAAATACATTTAAACGTGGTTGCCAGAGAGAGAGAGAGAGAAGAAAAAAAATCTATATTCTACTTATTACGTTTAAGGATTGTTATAGTCCGCTATTATTTTCCCATAAGTAATCGTTTAAAATGCCCAATTAAGTTAGTAATCGATAACTGCCTGATTTGGAAACACGAAGGAAATAAACATATCGATAAATGTTGCCTGAACAAGATGTTTTACCTTTAAGTAGGCCTTATTTTGGCTTTGGAACGGCTGTTTTATTACTAACTTTTATGAACGACCAATATATTTTTTGTGTTATAGAAAATACTTTTGGCTGATAAATAGTTATTAAAAACATAATGTCGTCAAGCTTTTGAAATTTTTTTCCATCGTTATACACGTTAAACACTGAAAGTTGTTTAACTCTCAATTTATCATGAACTTAGTGAGTTTGATACACAATAATGTATATATCCAATGGCATAAACTTGGATTTTTGTGAAAAAATGATGTGCGCCATCTTGGATTCCACATTTCCACAGTTCAGTGAATAATTAAAGTTAAACGTTACTTTTTAAGGTCATTTAGGCAGAAATAATAAATCTCAGGCTATCGTCATTAACCAAAATTAAGATATTTGCTATATTCAAAATCTCTAAGTAATATTATTAGGATAAATATTTTCGAGAACATCATAATGTCAACGAAAGATGGCACTGGTTCAACAGCTCGATTAGGCTTACGCCTTCACTTGTGAAGAACACTTGAATATATAT
>NW_013666018.1:252709-266794 GCF_000517525.1 Limulus polyphemus | reverse complement strand
TAATATTACTATACGGTGGTCGTGTACTTAACTATTTTTACCTAATTAGGTATATTATAAAGGTAAGATCTTCCAGTGGGCGTTAGTCGAGCGGGGGGGGGGGGGGGGGCGCGAACGCTACCCTAATATTCTAAAAAAGTTTGTATGTTTGTTTTTGAATTCGCGCAAAGCTACACGAGGGCTATCTGCGCTAGCCGTCCCTAATTTAGCAGTGTAAGACTCAGATTGAGAGTCGAGCGCCCTAACCACCTGGCCATGCCAGGCTCCGCTTTTGTATAGAAGAAAATGTCCACAAATAATTTAGACCCCCCTCCCCCATACACACACACACTGTAGTTCTAGCTACGCCCCTGCGCTCTTAAGATATTTTAATTATTAACATGACGGAAACAAAATATATAAAACGTGTCTTTGAAGTAATAGTTTAAAGTTTCGACAGCTGCTAGAAACTATGCCTAAAATTAAGTACAAATTCACAAAAGACAGAATAACTACAAAATGAAAAATGTAATAAGTCACTGAATAACAAACACGAAGAAAAGACACAATTTTAGTTTTATCAGAATTATTTTTTAATATATTTGGTGTAGATAGCATGAATCCAAATATTTTTGATAAGTTTTTAAACATATGAAAGCCGTAGATAAAGTAAATCAATGCGAATTATTTTTTATTGGATTTTGTACAAGAGCGTAACTATAATGAAACATACAAAAAACAAACGTAAAAAGTGATCGTATGAATTTAAATATTCAAAGCAATGTATTGGATAAACGTTCCTCCTTTTCCGTCTTAAAGCCTGAAAAGTCGTCTTCAACAGGATGTTGAATAATCACGTTTACGTTTCACACTTGTTTGTGTGTGCGAGTGTCTTATAAGTTAAAGAACCCATCCAGGTTTGGTTTAACTTAGCAAAAACATAATTTCGTTTTTCCTGCATCAAAAAATTACATATCGATTAGTGCTAGTTGTTTTTTCTGCTAACAAACTATATACAGACGAGGGCTAGTCGTTTTTTTTCTGCTAACAAACTATATACAGACCAGGGCTAGTCGTTTTTTCTGGTAACAAACTATATACAAACCAGGGCTAGTCGTTTTTTCTGCTCACAAACTATATACAGACCAGGGCTAGTCGTTTTTTTCTGCTAACAAACTATATACAGACCAGGGCTAATCGTTTTTTCTGCTAACAAACTATATACAGACCAGGGCTAGTCGTTTTTTTGCTGCTAACAAACTATATACAGACCAGGGCTAGTCGTTTTTTTCTGCTAACAAACTATGTACAGACCAGGGCTAGTAGTTTCTTTTGTTTACAAACTATATATCGAAAAATGATAGTCGTTTCTTGTATGCTAACAAACTATATATAGACCAGGGCTAGTCGTTTCTTCTGCTAACAAACTACATATATACAAATGTTAGTCGTTTCTACTGCTACAAACTACGTATACACAAGTTATAATAATTTCTTCTATTAACAAATTAGACATTGACAAAGTCAAGTCGTTTGTTTTGCTATCAAACTATACCAAGGGTTGAATAGATTATATTGAGATGAATTTGAATAAGCATATTACTAAGTTGCGTGACAGCACCGCCCATATAAAGTTGTGGTGGAACGACATGTATCAGAACCACATTTCGACATTACTCGGTGTTTTGCACATAGCGTGATACCACTGAAAACCGATTGATTTAGGGAAGGGTATGTAAAAAGCCCTTTCCGACGCAAAATATTTATACTTTCAGATCGTAAAGATGTGTTCAGATCGGGAATTTCGAATTTTCAAGACAAGGATATCCTTTGTATTTAATGGCATTGTAAAATAAAGAAATATGTGTCAAATTGAGTCACCAATACCACCCAGAAAGAGACCTGCAACAAGTCGTAACCAAGACGTAATACAGCGTTTTGTAACAGGTGAGAATACATGCACACAAAAATCAGTGACGAAAGCCGTCCATATGCCTCAGGCAAAAGTACGCAACACAGTCAGAAAGGATCTTCACTTGGAAAAGCGACACAAGTTACGTATATACGAGTTGCTTCCATAACATATCTGTTCAACCGTATCATAACTCGAGCGGCTGGAGAATGAAACGGACATTCATGCTATTCCATACGAAGACATACCGGTCAAATCGCCAGACGCGGCGTCTATGGATATATATATATATATATATGTACGTTTGGAGTGTTGAAACAGGCGCTGGTAAATTTTCGTCCTCATACACTAGATGGCTCATGGAGAGCAAGCAGGGTGTAGTGGCGTACTTTTGACATGACAGCCTTACGCCTTCTGCAGCTGAAACTACATTGCAGGGTTATTGCCAAGATGCACGACTGTCAGATAGAGTATGACTAGATGGGTCGACATGGACTGTAACGATTTCGCGAGTCTCCAAAATTGCTTTCCACGTATTCCCTACCTCTATATATAAACAAGCGCTAATCGGTTCTTTTTACTGCATTATTTTTTGGTATAAGGAAAAAAGGAGTACCTCCCTTTCCCAACAACAAACTAAAGTCTGCCTTAACCCTGTCGTTAAAATACCTAATACTATTTAATAGCGATTTTTTTGTTTTTTAAAAATGGACATTGCATTGCGTTTTTTTATGCTAATATTTAAGTCTACTTATTCTTTAACGATCTCATTCTGGATCCAGGACGAAACTGAAGTTAAAACAGGATATAGGAGTTTCATCTAAATTGAATTTCACACCTAAATATTAGACTACTAACGGAATTCTGAAAAACAACAACAACAACCAAGAGAACTCGGGGAAGACTCTCTCTGACAGTTAGGACTCAAGTAGACAAAGGAACATCTTGATTACTGTTCAAAATTATCAGATCTCCTCATTGGTTACCAATAACATCACCACTTCTTGATTGGTCTAACGAGTTGTACCTTCCGAAGTCATGATTTTCTTCCAACCTACGTTATGCTAAATGAAAATGATACGAGGCATACTCGAAATAAAAAAAGTTATAAGCTGTATTACATTGCGGGCTTATAACGTTAAAATCGAAGTTCGATACCCGTGGTTGGCACAGCACGATAACCAATTGTGTAGCTTTGAGCTTAATAAAAAACAAACAAATAAAAAACGATATTATTGCTTACATATATATATATATAGTTTGGGTGATAACTTGTAAGATAGAGAAAAAAATCACTCTAAAACAATACAGTTTATTTTTATCTTGTACCCTACTTGCCTACTACAGCAGCCTTTTAGTGATGTTCATATTTCATTAAGGCGTTAATTAGTAACTAAGCACCAGGTCATCACTCATAGAAGAACGTATCGAACCAGCCCTATACCCTCTCACACATAATTTTAGTGATTCTATTCCTACCATTATCCATCTCAGATTCACTCTCGCTCTCATTTCAAGGCGTTTTTAACATTTTACTGTAACACAAGCGTAGCAAGAATCACTCGCGAAAGATAATGAGTCAAGTATTTAAATTTAGCCCACTTCTCAAAGTCTGGCATTCGCTAGCTTTCAAACCTGCACTTCAAACGGCGGGGTTTGCTTTGAATTAAAAAACAAAAACAACTTCCAATATCTCGTAACAGGCTGTTGTTCTTTTACGGTTCCGGTAGCAGTTCTGACACTTTAATTAAAGTTCCTTTTGATACATATAACTCGCTTAAAAGAAATAATACTCTATCATCGGCCGGAACTAAAATTTTACCACAGAGGCGGTTATGTGAAGAAAATGAGTAATTACGATGTATTTAAAAAAGATATATGTATGTAAACAACATGTATTGTGGCCTATTGTTCTTGCATATTTCCGATAATTGACTGGGAATACAGAACACGAAATTAGAGAAAGTCAGAACCTATCTAAAAAACAAAATATATAGACAAAACTTTAAATATTTGTCCAAATAATAGTTCTATATGAAAATGTGTGAATATTCTACTGTTTGACATTAGTAAGAAATTTATCTTAGTCCTAAGTTTGTATACATCTACTAACCAACACTATGCACTTTGCTCATTATGTCGCTTATAACATTTAAGTCTTAATTTACGTAAACAATAGAAAACTTTTATTTTTTTTTAAAAAGCTCAAACTGACAGAGCATGCGTAAACGTGATAGAGTAACATCAATTTTTTCACAGTGAAGGTTTTAGGAAATTTGTTAACTTAGAATATTCTCTCTGACCCTACGAATACGGAGAACAAGACTGAAATGACTAAACAATGTATTAATTTGGCACATCTCACAATATAACTATATGTATTAGAAATAAAATACCCCCCCCCTCCCCCAAGTGTTGTTTCTCCTACTTGATGCCGCAAGCAATCACTGAGGAAATTACATGCTCAAGAAAAACGATAATACAATAATGAATGGTTTATTTCGAGTTGTATCCAAAAGCGGATCCTTTTTTTTTTCCAATAAAAGAAAACCCACACTCGGAAATTAAAATCTATGACTTAAACTGAATAATAATAATAATAAAAACAAAATGGGGTTTTAACGGACCTTATGAGCAGTAGTAGTATCAATGTTCATTTGAGCAACGACCCGGCATGGCCAGGTGGATAAAACGCTCGACTCGCAATCTGAGGGTCGCGGGTTCGAATCCCCATCCCACCAAACATGCTCGCACTTTCACCCGCGGGGCGTTATAATGTGACGGTCAATCCCACTATTCGTTGGTAAAAGAGTAGCCCAAGAGTAGGCGGTGGGTGGTGATGACTAGCTGCTTTCCCTCTAGTCTTACACTGCTAAATTAGGGACGGCTAGCGCAGATAGCCCTCGTGTAGCTTTGCGCGAAATTCAAAAACAAACAAACAAATTTAACGAAATTAAATTTTGTAGATGAAACCTTCATTTTATTTAATTTTCTAAGAAAAGGCTAATACTTAAGATTTTAGCCTATAGATTTTTTCTTGGCTGACTGAATTATATATTAACAATTCAGTAAAGAATAAGTAAAATGTTAAATAAGTAAAAAAAAGACGAAAACTACTTCCACGTGTTCTTCTCTAACAACTAATATTAAAAAAACTCGAAATTTCACAACTTTACACTAAGCCTAAACAGTGTTTGCGGAAATTTAACACAAATTACGCCACCTGTAAAAAATATGTGCAACTTTCACACAATTAACGCTATCCCTTAAAAGTCTGTGTAAAAATTCCTTGCAGTTAATGCTATCCCTCAACAGTGTGACAATTTCATAAAATCAGTGCTATCCCTTAATAATACGTCAAGAAATTTCACACGAATAACGCTATCCCTCAAAAATTTCACAAAATTGGTACTATCCCTGACCAGTAAGTGAAGGAATTTCACACAATTAACGGTATTCCTAAACAGTGTGTAAAGAAGAGATAAATTATTTTTTGAAAGATAGATTGATACAACGAATCAACTCACTTCCAAAAATTCATTCAATGCATCACTGCCCGAAAACAAAAAAGAAGAGGTCAAGGTAGAGGCGCCGCTAGGTGCTTAAAAGATTCGGGGCTCGGTCCCACAGGCGTGGGAATTTTCGGCGTTTCTGTATGATATCGATCATGGTTTTCGATTCTCATTTTTCAAGACACCAAATGGGGATTCGGGGCACTGTCAAATAGAATCGGAGCACAGGCCCCGTGTGCCAACGCCTAGCGATGCCTCCGGATCAAGATTTAATCATATTTTTCAGCTTACCATAACAACAACTTCGGAATGATCATCGTCTGAATTTAGTGCGTTCCACACCAGGAGGACGAAGAATAGGTAGAAAACAACAGAGAAAAGGTTCCGTGGATCCGTAAAGGACTCCACAAGAGGTATAGTCCCCATTGTCCAATCACAGCACAAATCGCAAGGGAATAACATGAGCCACGCGTTAACTGGTAGTAAATAGTTGTACGTCAACTGTCGTGCTGGAGTTTCTGCCACAGCGGCTGGATTGTCAAACCTATTGAATACATTAGAGAAAGTTATAATTCCCATACTCATTGTTTTCATGATTCCATTTGACTTACTAGCGTATAGCTAAAAATTAATGTTTTTCTCAACAACTTATAATATAGCAATAACACACAAGGCCTGATATCTGAAGAAACTTTTGCTGGAAGTAGTGCTTATGAGGGGGGGGGGTCATTTAGATGCAAAAAACCAAGGGATGTCAAGGGGTGCAGTAAGCAATTAAAGCTGTATTAGCGAGATGAGGCCGTGACGACACAAAACAGCAGAACAAAAAGAATTATGTGCAAGCGAACGTTAATAGATTACATTATCTTGGTCTGTAACAACTTTATTTTATGTATTATGTGCAAGCGAACGTTAATGGATTACATGTATCTTGGTCTGTAACAACTTTATTTTATGTATTATGTGCAAGCGAACGTTAATAGATTACATCTATCTTGGTGTATGACAACTTTATATATTTGATTTAAATTTTATTGTTCATTATTATAAATGTAACTTTTATTCAACATATATATATATCATCTAACTTCAAAATAATTATTCGCATTTAGTTCTAAGCTGGAAATGGAATTTCCCGTTTAATTTTGACGTAGATAATTCACGTCGAACGACAATTACGTTACATTTAACATATTTTTAGTTTCGATTATTCGCGAAAAGCTACACAGTTTATCCAGTCGACTCTAATTTTGAATTGTTGTCAATATCAAATAGTAGGATCTGACCATAATTCTTATAACGCACCCACGGCCCTAAGGTGTAAGGAGTTAGATTTTACAGCAACGGGACGAGAACCATGGGCCCCCAGATTCTCAGTCCGGCATCCAAGTCATAGAACATGTCCGACCCAGGACCTTAATGATAGTAAATGAAGTGGCTTTATTTTACCACAGTTTAAATTATTTAAGTTAGAATTGACATTATTTTATGGGAACTTGCCGGAAATATCTGCTAATTAATAAAAAGTTCCTGTATGTAGGCTGACAAACACGCGCACATGTTGGACTTCAAAATATCTTATTTTTACTCAATTTAAAATCAGTGCTATCTATTTACAATGATTATCTTAATTGTATTTTTTATTTAATCAGACTTGGACACCTACGTTAATGAAGTGAAGACTAGAAATGAAAACAACAACAATATATATATAGACGATAACTACAGCAAACTTAAAGTTCGGTGGGCAAATTACTAAGGTATTCCAGTAACATCAAATCGATATCAATGCGTCTTAATCAGGAGGAATTTACATGAGTATTCTTTTCAATTTAGTTTTGGCTGTGATGTTAACATGTTTAACAATTATCTGAGAATATCTTTTAACACTTACTTGGTGAATACAGGTAGTTGGGCGCCCATGACCTTTACCCTTCCGACCAATAGTAACAAGGCACTACCAACAAGTATTACCAGACGAATCACAGCTTCTCGAAGCCACGGAGGAGGCGGGGATTTGGAAGTCATCAGATTTTGGAATATACGAAGAAGGTCTGGAAGCCGTAACTGGATTGAACAGAATTAAACAAAAAGTCAAATGACTTAAATACACTACATCGTTTTAAGTCACTTTTCTACCCGCAGAAAGATTTACAAAGTACCTTGTTTCCAAACAAATAGTCAGAGAGGCCCCCTATACTCTCACTAAACTTCTGTGACGAATCTAGATTTGGCGAGAAGTTGATTTCACTTCAGTTTTAACTTTAAAATACTGATACTTTTAATAAATAATGACAACGAACTTAGTGTTCCCTTTAGCGCAATCAGGGGGCCTTGTTTAAAACACACATATCTTGAATGATGTTAAATTATACAGGTATTGACACGCTACAATTATATTTCAATAACTATCAACCTAAATTTGCACCAGGAAGAAATCACATACATGAAGAAAACTTCCCTAAAGATAAACATCATACACACGAGGAAAACTTCCCTAAAGATAGACATCATACACCCGAGGAAATCTTCCACAAGGGAAGAAATCACACAACAGTGGAAATCTTCCCTAAGGGTAGACATCATATGCATGAGGAAATATTCTCAAAAGGGTGGCATCAGACACAAGAGGAAATCTTCCCTAAGGGTAGACATGAAACACAAGAGGAAATCTTCCCTAAGGGTAGACATGAGACACAAGAGGAAATCTCCCTTTTAAGCATATGCCGTTTTTATGAATAAAGTATTTATTTTATGTTACTATTTTCAGTAATGGAATAGGTGAAAAGAATGTTAAACATCAAGGTAATGAGTGCCATAATTGATATCCCCGTTATTAGCCTCATGTTCAGCAAATTACTCTCACGTGAACAACCAACAAACAAAAACTTTAAACATTCTGGAAAACATTTAGAGCGACATACCATATTGGAGTGTTAAATAATCTAATTATACGAATAATTATTAGATATACATTTCTTCTAGGAAAATAACTCGTATCCTTAAACAGGTTATCGTGCTCAGATTTCAACCGCGCGAGACGTTTAAAGCTATATTTTTGTGTATGAGTCAATATCAAAATAGTAGGACCTGACCATAATTCTTATAACGCACCCACGGCCCTAAGGTGTAAGGAGTTAGATTTTACAGCAACGGGACGAGAACAAAGGGACCCCAGTCATTAATTATATGGAACTGTACAACCTTCCAGCTCAACAATGATTGGTCATTACTCTGTACTCAACCAATCCCACTAATAGTTTTTGTTTGTTTGGAATTTCGCGCAAAGCTACACGAGGACTATCTGCGCTAGCCGTCCCTAATTTAGCAGTGTAAGACTAGAGGGAAGGCAGCTAGTCATCACCACCTACCGTCAACTCTTGGGCTACTCTTTTACCAACGAATAGTGGGATTATAATACTACCACGGCTGAAAGGACGAGCATGTTTGGTGGGACAGGGATTCGAACCCGCGACCCGCAGATTACGAGCCGAGCGCCCTAACGACCAGGCCATGCCGGACCCGCTAATAGTCATGCATATTCATGGGAAAAACTTTTCCTAAATCTAAGTTCTTGTAACTTTTAACTGTAAAAACATGTTCAAGATGGTTACCAAATTTTATGAGACTAATTAGGTTTTAGATTGACTCTAAATACATTGACAAAGTCACAAACGACGGAGCCATATAACACATGTGGTTTTTACCTTTAGGCTCCAATTGTATAGTTTGTTTTGGTATTTATCAATTAAACGAGTAAATACCGACACAACAAAACCACACAAATAAGAATATATGTTATGCATGATTATACACAGAACGAATTATACAGTCACTGTATTTTGGAACAGGAAGTAATAAAACATACCTGCTATTTAGGGAATCATTTTCCTTACCCATTTTCCTGTTTACTCGGAATGAGTTTGATTAGAAAGCCATTAAGTTTTATGTAAACGCCCACGTTCTATAAGTTTAGGTGAAATCTATTGAAATAAAGATGATTTTTATTTTAAAAAGTTATGAAAAATGGTGACCTCAAATGAGTAGGTTAGAGGAAACATCGTGGTTATCTAATGTATATATATATATATATAAACGGTTATGCCCCCTTCCTTAATGTGTGGATGATTGCCTCAAACATTGAAAACGAAAGGCTTACGTTTTATAATAGAAAATATCCTGCGTATTTGTATACTTTAACTAATAACAGCTCAAACATTGAGTCTAGTAACTAAATGAAGTGGAAGAACGTGTTTATAGCAATACACGGTTTCCAAAATCTCTTGTGGGTAACTCTCATTTAAGAATTACCATTCATTAGTTTGTGCTATCACATGCCCTGGGGACAAACCTCAATCAATGCTCTCCGGACACAGTGATGCAAAGTCAGAAGATGTTATTCATTTTCCTTGTACGTCTTATCACGTGTGATAACTGCACGACGGTCGCCTGTACAAGCTTTCAAGTGGCATAAAGAGAGAGAGAGAGAGCACGTGTGATAGATAGTTCGCAATCACCGAGGTCCGGCTTTAATTCCCATTCCCAATCTTCTTATCCTGTTACCAATCAGTAGTAATACTCTTCTGAAGAACTATTTGTCTTGCGACGACACGCCCTCTGTCGGTTTCGAGTCAAGTCAATCTGGTGACGGATGATGATAAACAACGTTACTTACTAGTTTGTTCGTGCCCACCCAAACTTTTCAGTGCGGTTATTTTCATACATTAATAATGAGTATTCCAAACACTTCTTCCCCCCCATCCTGTTCGCCCCCCTCTCAAATCGTCGCGTCTCATCAGTTTTTGTAATTTGCCGAACACGAAACTAAAGAGCTTTTTAAAGTTTAAACACAGAATAAGGCCTATCGTTAATTTTGAGGGCGCAACCGCACGCGATGGCGATAACTGTCCCAGGTGTGGGCACTACAAAACGATATGGGATGATTAACTAGCATTAGGGCAATGTGTGATAAAACAGGGACTGTTGAGTTTCGTTTTTAAGCAAAATATTTCAAAGCACAAGAAGATTACATAAGCCATGCGTACTTCAATATTAATCAATAATGGCAAAAATGTTCAATAAGGGGAAATAAGTACACCAAACTCCAGAAGGTGTTATTTTATCAGATGAACTGCCCTATAAACACGTCAGCAGAATTCTTAGATTCTTCCATTTTTACTTCTTTTTTTTTGTTGTTGCCAAATTTAAAGTGTTGAATGTTTGTTTTGTTTTTGAATTTCGCCCAAAGCTACACGAGGGCTAACTGCGCTAGCCGTCCCTAATTTAGCAGTGTAAGCCTAGAGGGAAGGCAGCTAGTCATCACCACCCACCGCCAACTCTTGGGCCACTCTTTTACCAACGAATAGTGGGATTGACCGTCACATTATAACGCCCCCACGGCTGAAAGGGCGAGCATGTTTGGTGTGACGGGGATTCGAACCCGCGACCCCTCAGATTGCGAGTCGAGCGCCCTAACCACCTGGACCCCAAGTGTTGAATGAAAAATAATATATATAATAATAGTATACAGCTGAACCTTACTCAACAGATGGCTACTATGCAGACTATTTATTTATTTCAAAAATGGTCTGGCAAAGCTTGGTGATTAAGGCACTCAACTCGCAATCTGAGGGTCGTAGGTTCGAATCCCATTACCGTAAATGCTCGTCTTTTCAGCTGAGGGGGCATTATAATGTTCCCACTAGTCGTTGGTAAAGAGTAGGCTAAGAGTTGGCGGTGGGTAGTATTGAGTAGCTGCCTTCCCTCTTGTATATCACTTCAAAATTATGGACAGCTAGCGCATATAGCCATCGAGTATCTTTGTACAAAAATAAAAACAAACAGACAAATAGTTATTGTGTAGTACATGCAGGAAAAGCTGAAATACTGTTCGCCAAAATAAGTTCATATCAACATTCGATTTTAGTCCAAAAACAAGTAAAGACTAGAGACCGGGCGTGTCTTAGTCGTAAACCCAGACTTTGAATCCGAGGATTCTTGGTTCGCGACCAGTTGCCGTACAAACGTGCTTCGCATTTTGGTAACGATGGTGCATTATAAGAGTGACGGTCATATTCGACTAATTGGTCAAACAATAGTTTTCAAAGAGCTGGCAGTGAGTGGTGTTGACTAGTCGTTTACCTCACGTCTATCAATTCAAAGACATCTACACCCTGGAACGAATAATGGAATTGACCATTACATTATAACGTCCACACGGCTGAAAGGGCGAAAACATACGGGGACAGGATTCGAACTTGCGACCTTCAGATTACAAGTAGAGTGTTCTAACTACCAGGACATGCCAGGTCACCAGAATAACCAGAAGTCCAAATCAACAACGAGAACAAGTATGAATGTAACTCCACTGTTCGAAAGAAACAAAATATTATCATAGGAGTAAATACAGTACCACAGGGTTCCAAGTTGTGTATATAAAACATAAGCACTATCAAGGCAACGTAGATGTCCGTGTAAAATAAAGATTGATAGATTATCTTGACTCAGTCCACCGCGGGGAATCGAACCCTCGATTTTAAGTTTGTACTTCTGTAAGCTTACCGCTGACTCATTGGGAAACAATTCTGATGAGACATAAAACAGCTTTTGACGAAATAAAAACTAATTACCATATATATTCAATACAAGCTTTTATGAATGAAGAGAGGTTGAGAATATACTGACAAATATATTTTTTTGAATTATACAACCAGGAAAGGAAATCTGTAAAAAAATAAAAACTAAAAGCAGTAATATTTCATTATCATAAAGTGTCCAAAAATGAGATTAACAAACCTAATAACGAAAATAAACAATTTTGTTAGCGTAAATCTCCGACAATTTGTATATCCCTCAGGGGATTTCTGATTTTAAACTACCTCTATGCGGGGGATATTAGTTCAATAATCATATTCTAAAACAACATTAAGTGTATTTTAACACCCACCTTCATGAATAATGAAAACATATATATTTAGTTGTTTATACTGTCTTATTTGGAGCTTTCGATTACTTATTTTAGGCTTAACATGTCAACATTATTTTAGTAATATTTAGTTTTCAGTAAAGGAACTACTACTACTCCCAGGTGAAATGGATATTATTTACAGAATATTTATGAAACTGAAGAAGAATCACATACTTGAAGTATTTAACACTACTGGTGTAGGGTCAAACCTTAAGGTTGCAGCAATTCGTAAAAAGCTACTGAGCAATGTAAACAAAAAGTAAGAAAATGTTTTACCTTTTGAGCAACAAACACTTCATATGTACAACACAATCCAACCACAGTAATCCCTTGTTCTTTACACAGCGTGGCTATTGTCATTAGAAAAATACTCTCCAAAAATGGAGGCCATTCTGAGAAACAAAATAATAATAATTACAGAATGTTTGGCTACAAAAAATATATAATAATATTTCGTAATGTAATTTTCTATGGCTTGTTTAACGTACATATTTTTTCTTTTATTTAGAAAACATACCTTCAAAATGGCGGTCATTTTTTTTAAAAACATTGCAGGATTGTAGCTACAAAAAAATAATATAAATTTGATCTGTTTCACAACTTTTTTTAACTTCTATTAAATGGAATCCCTTTTGTTTAGTTACATACTTTCCGACTTACAAGTGGGTAATAAGATTTTGGCAACACATATAAAGACATTAGTATTGTTTTATAGAAAAAGGAAGTTCCAAATATATTGTACAACCAGTTTCAGATAGAAATGAAAAGAATTCACTACTGAAAACGTCAAGTATGGATTACAGTATGTGATAGTACACTTGAAGATAATTCCAAACACTTATATGTCACTAGTGACGAATAATTACATACATCATGTAATGAGAAAACATGCCTGTTTTTGTGCATATTGTATATGCTACTCGCCCAGAAAAGGCAATACTCAAAAAGAAAACAATAACAAACAAACTATACTTGAAAACAATATTTTATCTACAGTAACGGAAGTAGTTATGGAAACACATAGGCTATCCACATACACGAGTCCTAAACAACGAGTGACTGACTATACAGTGAATGTTTTTATGTTACAAAACATTATCGGGGAAAACAAAGTAAAGTTTATAACTTGTATAATGCATTATTATTTTGTATACAAGTCTTTGTACAGAGCACTACACCTTGTACCTCTGTTTCCATACAGTTTATTAATGTATGATTGGGGAATATTGTTCCAAGTAGCTTATGTTATTCCCCACAATTTTGTATACAAGTCTTTGTACAGAGCACTACACCTTGTTCCTCTCTTTCCATACAGTTTATTAATGTATGATTGGGGAATATTGTTCCAAGTAGCTTATGTTATTCCCCACAATTTTGTATACAAGTCTTTGTACAGAGCACTACACCTTGTTCCTCTGTTTCCGTACAGTTTATTAATGTATGATTGGGGAATATTGTTCCAAGTAGCTTATGTTATTCCCCACAATTTTGTATACAAGTCTTTGTACAGAGCACTACACCTTGTTCCTCTGTTTCCGTACAGTTTATTAATGTATGATTGGGGAATATTGTTCCAAGTAGCTTATGTTATTCCCCACAATTTTGTATACAAGTCTTTGTACAGAGCACTACACCTTGTTCCTCTGTTTCCGTACAGTTTATTAATGTATGATTGGGGAATATTGTTCCAAGTAGCTTATGTTATTCCCCACAAT
>NW_013666018.1:247815-252066 GCF_000517525.1 Limulus polyphemus | reverse complement strand
TAATGGCAGTTCACTTTGTGAAATAATTGTTTAACAATGTACATGTACATTTTTACGAGGTTTAGTAATGGCAGTTCGTTTTGTGAAATAATTGTTTAACAATATACATGTACAATTTTACGAGGTTTAGTAATGGCAGTTCACTTTGTGAAATAATTGTTTAACAATGTACATGTACATTTTTACGAGGTTTAGTAATGGCAGTTCGTTTTGTGAAATAATTGTTTAACAATATACATGTACATTTTTATGAGGTTTAGTAATGGCAATTCACTTTGTGCAATAATTGTTTAACAATATACATGTACAATTTTACGTGGTTTAGTAAAAAGTATTAAATTTCAAAGAGATGTGGATATTTTTGTGCCAAAACAGTGAATAGTGGTTAAAAAAATCGCAAAAATCACGATGAATTTTCATTGTGTCATGTAATTGTAGTTTCGTTCATTAATATTTCTGATAATGAGCTGTTTGATTCAAAGCCTCAAAAAACGATGCTTCTACCACAACTTGTGTTTACAAAATACCTTAACATTTTTAGGGATTCATCTCTTCCAGAAAATCAAATCAGACCTCCTCCTTAAATGGTGTTGAACAGAATCTAAAAACCCATCTTTTTTACCCCCCTGGACTTACAGAACTAGAGTTGATAAGAGCACTTATATTCAAATACTGTAAAGGATGAACATAATCTAACTTTTCGGTAAGCTAATACCAGTCATCGTGACATGCGCGTGGTAAAACCTACAACAATCATTTAAAGCTGAATGAAATCTTCTCCAAACATCGTTATCCTTCACTCCTTCTAGGAGTTCGTTCATTCGTGAAAAGACTCACTAAGCCTGAATTTTATAAACAAAAATAATAGTATAGAGTTTACCCTTACTGATCTGATATAAGGAATGTTTAGGGAATACAGCCGTAACTGTATACGACTAGACTTTATCATTGACATTTATTTGGTTATTCCATCAAATATATCTTTAAATGTCAAGTAGAAACAAGGTTAGTACCAAGATAAATAGAAAAGTCTAAGTAAAAGCAATAAATCTCAAGAACGGTGAGCGTAACAGTACTGTCAATGGTGCTACACTCTTTTCTTAAAATAAAAAAACCTGGGATGTCAACTTACCTGTGTTTCTCCCTTTACCCGTCATGCACTTGGTATATGCGATGAAAGCGAGAAGAAAAAGTACCGACGATAATGTTTCTGCTCGTCCTACAACGCCTGTCACCTGACACACACACACACGAAACAACAAATATGAAAACATGTATACTCGATTTCATGCATGTTTATAATCAATAAATAAAAATACCGACGATAATTTTTCTGCTCGTCCCATAAACCCTGCCACCTGACACACATGTAAAATAACAAATATAAAAACATTTACACTCGATTTCGTGTATATCTGTAATCAATATATAAAAATACCGACGATAATTTTTCTGCTCGTCCCATAAACCCTGCCACCTGACACACATGTAAAATAACAAATATAAAAACATTTACACTCGATTTCGTGTATATCTGTAATCATTATATAAAAATACTGACGATAATTCTTCGTTCGTCCTACAACGCCTGTCACCTGACACACATTTTTTAGAACAACAAATATGAAGCATGTCTTTTTATTTGTTTGTTTCGGACATTCGCGCAAAGCTAGCCAAGAGCTATCTGCATTAGCCATCCCTAATTTTGAACCGATAGACTAGAGAGAAAACAGCTAGTGAAAAGCACCCACTGCCAACTCATGGGCTATTCTAATCGAATAGTGGGATATGCTTGTCACTCTTATAATTCACTTATGGCCCTTTAGTGCGAAATGCAATTTTGTGGTAATGTAAAGCTAACCATGAACATACGGATTCACAGTTCTGGAGGCTAATCACGAGGCCACGCCCAGCCCACGTTATATTTGTATACCTTTATTATGTTAACTTTATAATTAGATAATACCAAAATTTAAATACTGTGATGTATCATTTGACTTTCAGGAAATGTTTACTGACAGTTGAAGTATACTGAGACGGGTACTTGATCGTGTGCTGAACCCACAAGAGACTGCGCAAAACAACGATCAAGTAACAGCTGTCTCAAACATATGTAAAACACTTATTTAATATTAAATTTCAGGAAATTAAACGCTTCAAATAGTATACCTTAAACCTCGTTCTTCCACAGTCAACGTTAACCTCTCGTGAATAGTTTAATATATATTAATTTATTTTAAGTCACTTCTCTGCAATGTTAGAAGCTATTTCATTGTTAATTTAACGAGAAAAGGGATAATGTTATGCTGTCAAAATGAGTGAAAACGAAAGATTGTTTGTTTATAATTAAACACAAAGCTACACAATGGGCTATCTGTGCTCTGCCCACCACGGGTATCGAAACCCGGATTCTAGCGAAGTAAGTCCGCAGACATACCGCTGTGCCACTGGGGGGCGAAAACGAAAGAACCAATTTTAGTCACTTCTTTCAAAACATTTCTTATTCTTGTTGCTTTAGAATGGTTCAATGTGTCAACCGAGTTTCTTTAAATTATATATATATATATATTAGTACATCCTTAAGCCTTTCTTTCAATTATGTACTTATGAGAAATTAATTGTATACAGCCAGGCGATTGTCTACTTTCATTGTACTGACATATATATATTTTTGGAAATGTAAGGATATTTTTGTCAATTTTTTTAGGAGACAGCGGTAAGTTTACAGATTTACAACGCTAAAATCCGCAGTTCGATTCCCTGAAGCGTACATAGCAGATAGCCCAATGTGGTTTTGGTCTAAAACAAACAATCTGTTTTTGTAGGAAATATTTAATGCTAAAGAATCACCTAAAGAAGTTTAAGAATTCTTAAATTGCACCTAACTTTTTGGAGATATCGAAAAATCAGAAGGAAAGTTACATGGGTTAATGTAGAGAAAAAGTATTGTTTGTTTTCAATTATGCACAAAGCTACACAAGGGCTATCTGTGGTCTGCCCGCCACGGGTATCGAAACCCGGTTTCTAGCGTCGTAAGTCCGCAGACATACCGCTGTACCACTGGGGGGGGGGGAAGGAAGAGAAAAAAAGTAAAACTAATACTCACTGCTTCTGTATGGATAGGGTGAACGGCAAAAAATACAGCGGCAACCAAACTTGCCAACTCGGGTAGGATCATACGGCACACTCTACAGGGAGGAAAACATAAAGTCATTTTAATCACAAGAAAATATAAGATAAAAACAAATGAAGCAAAGAAGTTAGAACTGCATAATAAATTTTATTTTAGTAAAAAGAAAATACAAAATATTCCTTCTTCGCAATATCTGAAATGCAGAATTACATTTAAAATGGAAGAAATACAATCCACGTCGAAATAATGAAAGACTTTATGTGCTGACCAATAAAAACAACAATTAAAAAATCTGGTCGGCTTTCTTCTAGAAAATTAAACATGAAATTTGCTATCAGGTTAAATAAACATAAATATACTATACAATTATTACACAAAACCTATCATATTAAAGAAAAATAACAATAGATTTTGTTTCATAGACAGTAAAAACAAAATATTTGTTATTTAAAAACAATATTAGAATAAATTTTCCCCTTTATTAATCGATATAAATATAATAGTACTCTCTGTTGTATGTACATGTAACTACTTGGCAGGGTGTGTGTTTGGATGGATCTTTACCAAATTTGGTATGGAGATTCATTAGATCCATGCGGGAGTACATGTAAATGTTTAGTTTTGCATTTTGCGGTTGTTATGGGCATTTTTGCGTTTTTTACCACTACTTTGCCCCCCTCTTGATGGATCTTCACCAAATTTAGCCAGAAGGTATGTTGGGTCCATAAGTAGATACATGCAAATTTACGGTTTCACATTTTGTATTTTGCAGTTTCTGCGTTTTTTACAATTACATATAAGGGAAGCAACTTTTCATGTCCGAAGATAACCTTTTATTAATCATGAATTTACATAATTTCCATCAGGGTACAGGTACTCCAGCTAGTGAGTAACTATTTTAGCCAGTTGTGTAGGATAAAAAAAAACTTAAAAGCTTGTGATTATTACTATTCTTCAGTAGTAAATATGAGGGTCTTAAATATTTTTTTATATATTTAAAATTTAGATAAAACGTTTAATTAACTGTCAGAAACAAAGTACTGTTACGTCTCCGTTTGTTAATTAACTTTCCGTAACTTCGTTCCGACGAAACTTTAGCAACACAAGTTCTTTACTTA
>NW_013666018.1:242021-246884 GCF_000517525.1 Limulus polyphemus | reverse complement strand
TAGTTAGTATACTATTACTTTACTAACTACTACTATAGTAATAGTAGTATATACTATATACTAATAATAATAATAATATATATTATATTATTATACTATATATATATATATATATATATATATATATATATATAGTACAAGTTAAATAATTTGGTGAGAAATTTTGAGGAACTTTCTCTTGAAAAACATAAAAGAGTTCTCAAAATGTGATATATACAGTGGGAGGGAGAGAGAGAGAGAGAAAATTTTTAAATGCAAGACACAATACGAATGAAAAATCCTAAAATCTAAACAAAGGTGGCGCGAGTGGTGAATTATGAATCAAACGTCTTCAACCCGATAGAGAATTTTCTGTCCTTTTAATAAATAATGGCGAGATATGGAAAATCCATAAATAACTGAACGTAACCTATGGAGAAGATAAATGTGTTCTAGAAGGGGTCCTGTTAAAAAGGTTCTTCTACCTTCTGACACGGAAGAGAATCCATAAAAAAATATGGAGGATTCTTGAAAATCTAAAAAGTCTTCTGCAAAAATGATAAACCACATAAGAAATAAATCCCAATACGTATATTTTGTTTTAGTTGAAGCCGCAGATACAAATGAAAACAATAAAATATCTAAACAAAGATGGGAAATTCCTGAAAAGGTAGGAGTCAAGTGTGTGTTTTGTTTACTTGTGTTTACACATGTTCTATACTTGTATTTTGTATTTATGGAAAAGCTATCTGCCGCCGTTCCTCTAGTTTTGAACTACTAACTAGAATGAAGGTAGCCAGTCAGCAGCACCCCACCACCCACTATTCATGCTAGGGAGCTAAGTGACACTCTTATAACGAACCCACAGCTTCCTATTTTCTGATATCGCACGGATTTGAACCCGGTTCGTCAGCCCTGAGATTCAGAACTCTACTAAAGGGTCAATTCGAGCCTGAAGAAAGTTCGGAACTAATGGAATCGGATATGTGTAAATAAAGTTATCTTCTGTTTTAGTGTTGTGAGTGGAGCTTCCCAGTGGCACAGCGGTATGTCTGCAGACTGACAACGCTAGAATCCGGATTTCGATACCCGTGGTGGGCAGAGTGCTGAGAGCCCATTGTATAGCTTTGTGCTTAACTTCAAACAAACAAACAAACCACACCATTACATAATATGTAGTAATATCTGCACAAAGAACAAACTTTGTGACTGGTAAGACTTATTAGTTTATCTTAACTACTTATTAAATGCCCCATTTCCCCATAAAACATAACAATGGTTAAACAGCTACCTTGAAAAGTAGAAAGCCCATAGTAAAGGACTGATTAAAGACCAAACCCGTGATATTCTTTCATAAAAACGTTAGATGATTCGAAAAAAAGGTATGGAAAATCAACACACACGCCATTTTATTTTACATTTTAGCCATGGGCAAATTATTATAGGATAATAGAGAATCTGACCTTTGATTTAAGTGCACCTAAAAGCCCATAAAACTTTGTCATATTTTTCTTTCACACTACATACATAAAAATTTAATGTATGACATTTAATATTTTTTCCGAAATAAAATTTTTTTTATTCATTTGTTTTTGGATTTCGTGTGAAGCTATATGAGGGCTATCTGAGCTAGCCTTCCCTAATTTAGCAGTAAAAGACTAGAGGGAAGGCAGTTAGTCATCACCACCCACCGCCAACTCTTGGGCTACTCTTTTACCAACGAATAGTGGGATTGACCGTCATATTATAACGCCCTCACGGCTGAAAGGTCGAGCATGTTTGGTGGGATGGGGATTCGAACCCGCGACCCTCAGATTGCGAGTCGAGTGCCCTAACCACCTGGCCATGCCAGGCTCCGAGACACAATAAACAGGTAAGGTCCGATGTGGAAGGTAATTTTATTGTTTTTTTGACAAAACAAGTTAACAGTTTATGGCTCAAAACGCGCAACTTAATAGGATAAAGATGCGCCTCAATTATACCTCAAGCTGAACTGATTATGCTAAAGGTGCAAACTGGCAGAGGAATTTCACAGATAAATTTAAAGTAACAAGTTTAGTCCGAGCAGCTTCGCGCAAAATGACAAGAAAAAACGCACAAAACAAGATGAAAACCTGAAATTAAACTGGAAAATAGCTTTGTAAGTCTGTTCATCCTGATGTCTTATGCAAAACACGTCCTTTCATTATATAGATATATCATAATCTAACTTTTGACGTCGGCAAGCGACAGCAAAAATTTACAAAAAATGGTCTTTCCTAACAAATGGTTTACTGAAATACAGGCTAAAAATTTCATGTAATTTAACCTTATAATTACCAGTGGGGTCATATAGAACCCACAGACTTTTCACTCATGTTTTTCTAAACTATTTATGCACATAAATTTTTGTGCGTCACACATATAATGTAAGAAAGTAAGAACATGCGGACATTTCAAGTTTTAACTCAGCGTTGTGTTAACTAGTACACCGCGAGGAGTTGTGTTAACTAGTAGAGAGTGAGGAAGGAATTGTGTTAACTAGTACAGCTTGAAGAGTTATGTTAACTAGTACAGTATATATAGGCTGCTAATATCAATTTTTTATTATTTTTAGTTCGTCTAGTTTAATCATTTGTTTTTCCTTTTGTTGGATGTGAACGCTTATTAAGTGTATCCAAATTTCGTGAAATGGTAAGCTGTTCGGATCTGAAGGAATGAACTAATGATTTGTATGTATTTTCTATATATTTTTTCCTTGGTATTATTGGTTATAGTGTTCAAAGTACGTTTGAATACTTTTTACTATTAATAATCTTACTATTATAAAGATATCACTACATTGTTAATAATGGCTGGAGTGGGTTCCTCGTCATCGAATTCCATTGTTAGCTTAGTATGAGGATTTAGGAATAACGACGTTCTTAAGTCAACCGAAAATCGTGAGATATTATTGGTTTTACGGCCGACAAAACCCAACTTATGATTCAATGCATTTTAAGACAGTGTTATTTTTCTTATGCGTTGATTTATGACTTATGTACTTCTTGTCAGCTTATTTTATAAAATTAGCTTTATTAATTTATTATTTACATTTTAGTTATCTTACTCTGATTAGAAGATATTAAGTATTTAAAAAGGAGATGTAAGATAATCTGGGCCTTTCATGTTCATAGCAGTGTGTGTAGGCTACTACATTAACTAATAAGCATAATATAGTTTTGTACATGTCGTGGTGACAGCAATACGTCTGATACTTTCTGCTCGTAAGATACACGCTTCAAACAACAACGCCAAATAAATCATGTAAGAAGAATAAGAATATCTTTAGTCCTGATAGAATAATTATTTTAACGTTTCAGACTTTCTACACTCTGCATGAAAAGTTCGAGACAAAATCCTGTGAGATTACGTACAGAAAGAACGTTGCTTTCTAAACATACAAGTTATGTAACATATACTGAAAATATAATTATATTCTACATTATCTATTCGCATTCTTGTTTACCTAATAAACAAGCTGTAAGAAATTTCTCGTTTTTTTTTAAGTGAACCATCGCGTAACTTATAATCGCATATAGAACATAGCTACATTTTTATTAGAAATCTAAACAAATCTTTCAGCGTTGATCCAGTTGTGCTCGAAAGGTTGTTTGGAAATGCCTTGGGCACTATACAGAACTTATTTAAAAAGTTATATTTTACATAAATACACAATACAAGCGAGGATGGAAACAAAAATTAATAATTAATTTCTTTTTTTTTTTTCCTAGTACAACTAGTAACTAGATATATATTGTGAATGACTCTCACGACCCAACACCCACCTTCGGCCGCTATACTGACTAAAAGACACACACACACTTCTAGAAGTTTAGAAACGAGTATATATAAATATGTATATTTCCCTTTACTACTGAATAAATACAATAAAGCTGATAATTCTTAGCTTATCGGACATTAATATGATTTAAACAAAAGTGATTAATTATATACTTTGAAAGATAATTAAAAAACAATTAAAAAAGAAACAGATAGACATAAAAATACTGAAAAATAAAAAGACAGATCACAAACAGGACAACGGATGAATTGATAAAAATTCTGAACCAATGCGGTATTTTTTAGAAATACATGGGAATTGCTACAAATATATATATATACATTACCTCAGTTGTAACTTTAAAAATACTTTTTTCATCATAACATTTTTTTTTTGAATAAATGGAGTCTGTAATTTATCAGAATTAGCTAATACAGATATAGTTACGGTTGCCAATGAGACTTCCTTAATTTTCAAAAGTAATACATGGGATAATGTATTAAAAAAAAGTCTCGGGAATTAAGATTAATCAAGCATTATTTGGATAATTATCTTTGAACTTTGAATATAGACTAACGAAATGCATCATTTTTTTTAAGTAATGTAATTTGATAACCGAATAATAAAGAATTAAATATACAGAATGTATATTTTTTCAAAATTTAAGTGTAGTGACGAAAATTAAATATTTAGGTATTATTATACATAACAGTCTTAAATGGGACAAGCATGTTAATTATATTTGTCCTAGGATTACAAAATGAATATATATATACATTTAAACCATTCAAAATAGTATTTAATTTCAATTTATTAAAGTTAACAGATTACGCATTTATTAAGTTGATTTTTCAATATGGTATTTTAGGATAGAGAGGCTTATTTTTTAAAAAAAATAGAAACTTTGGTAAAAGTAAAAAAAAAAAAAAATTTTGACTTATTCTAAATCATCTTGTAAATTATCTTACAAATATTTTTTCAGAGTGTTTAAATTATTGACTATGAGACGATTCTATTTAAAAGCTTTATTTAATAATTAGTATACGATACTGAATGTGTCTTCTAATGTTGACTGTGAATAT
>NW_013666018.1:233254-241556 GCF_000517525.1 Limulus polyphemus | reverse complement strand
CCTTTCCCGCACTCTTTTAGCGTTGGAGCTTCGTAAAATTATTTGAAGTGGTAAGCTGACTGAAATCCTTTAGCGCATCACGAACTTAACGGCCAAGCACAAGAAGCATGGAAGTCTCCTAATGACCCGCAGAGGTATTCAGGGACCGTTTATAACCACCTCGGTAGATGCTGTGCAGCAAACCGAGTAAAATATTATGCCTCTAGCTGCTTTCAAAGTGTTCCTGTCTGCTCATCCTACTGCTGACTATCGTGATGTTTAAACCTTCCCTACCGAATCGTAGATGAAATCGTTCGTATCTCAGTTGAAAGCTAAACATAAAAAGGTGATAGCAGAAGCAGTAAAAGGTAAGTAATTGTTTAATTAATGGTGTTGAGAATGTGGCTTTACTGATATATATTGAATTTACTCCCAGCGGGTAGACCTTAGTACTAGCTAGTATGGAGAACTGAAGATGCTGTATTTCACTTAAAAATTTATCAATTAACAAACGATAACTTGTCTCAAAAAGATACGTCCAATACCACCCTCTTTGGGAGTTTCCGGATTGAACTTACTTTTAATATTCAAAAAAATGTAGTGTAAATTCTGCGGTAATTTTGACAAGGATTGGTCCTTAGAGCATTCTGCTAGATAATTCCCTCAGAATATATAAATGTTAAATAACCTAAAAAAATTACTTTTTTTTTCTTTTGGTAAATAACTTACACTGATGTGCGAAAGATTTGGGCATGTTTTCATGGTACATTTTCTAAATGGGCTGCTCACTAGCAAGTCCGAAAAAAAGGGTTTCATGGTTTTTTGGAAGTAAATCGTGGTGTTACAAGCACGCGAAGAAGCTGGGGTATTCAATCTGAAGATGCTCTCTTGGGGTGGGGGTGGTAAGAGCGGCACGTCACTTCCAATAAAAACGCAGTCATTCCCCAGTTGGCACACAGCATTAAAAAGTGTAAAATTTCTTTCTGAAATTATTTAGTTCGTTATTTTGATGATATAGGTATGATTGTTTGTTTGTTTTTTGTTTTTTGAATTTCGCGAAAAGCTACACGAGGGCTATCTGCGCTAGCCGTCCCTAATTTAGCAGTGTAAGACTAGAGGAAAGGCAGCTAGTCATCACCACCCACCGCCAACTCTTGGACTACTCTTTTACCAACGAATAGTGGGATTGACCGTCACATAATAACGCTACCACGGCTGAAAGGGCGAGCATGTTTGGTGGGACGGAGATTCGAACCCGCGACCCGTAGATTGCGAGCCGAGTGCCTTAACCACCTGGCCATGCCGGGCCTGATATATGTATGAGAAGATTAACAAAAGGTTTCCTAAATATTGTTTTTGAAATGTTCATATTACATCTTTCATAACATTTTTACTGCACAAGATCATAATTAGGAAACTTTAGCTGAACAAAGTCTTAAAATAGTCTGTTAGGATTTAATTAGCCCTTTTAAAATCTCTTATACTCATAAAATTAAGAATGTGAAAAATATATTTGTTTGTTTGTTATTATGCACGTAGCTACACAAAGAACTATCTGTGTTCTGCCCACCACGGGTATCGAAACCCGGTTTCTAGAGTACAAGTCTACAGACATACCACTGTGTCACTAGGGCAGGGGGGGGGCAAAATTTGTTTAAAATAATACGTTTATCATTATTTTATTATGTTTCAGCGTTAATTTGGTTATCGAATTTCGCGCACGGCTACACGAGGGCTACCTGCGCTAGCCGTCCCTAATTTAGAAGTAATAGATTAGAGGGAGAGCAGCTAGTAAACAGCGCCTATCGCCAACTCTTGGGCTGATCTTTTATCATTGTAACGCCTCCATGCGAGCATGTTTCGTGATAGGATTCGAACCCGTGATCCGCAAATTGCGAGGCGAGCGCCCTAACCACTAGACCATGCCAGGCTTAATGCTTTCACACCGACATTAGTGCTTTGAGAAACAAATGATAGTGTTTTTCAGTGTAGTAAACCGAACACTGGTGATAGTTTGAACCTACTACTTCCGTAGTAGTTTTGAGGACAGTGTTTTGAGCCCACTACATCGAATTATTTGAAAAATATCACAATAGATGACTGTAGGAAAAGTAACGCAAACGTTAAATAAACGACACTATAAAAACGCTTAAATAAAGACAAAGAGAGATGTGACGGTTCTTTAAAAGCTGTTTTTTTTTTTTATTATGCACAAAGCTACACAAGGGCTATATGTGCTCTGCCCACCACGGGTATCGAAACCCGGTTTCTAGCGTTGTAAGTCCGCAGACATCCCGCTGTGCCACAGGGGGGGGGCTCTTTAAAAGCACTCGAACGTTTAATTTGCTGCTTAAACTTTTCTGATCATTAACATCTTATCAATAACATCTGCTCACAGGATGTTAACTAAATAGATTAGAACTACAAAACTATAACTTAGTCAATAACGTAACTAATTCTACACACTATTTTAACTGGGAGTACGTAACAAGCCGCAAGAAAAATAAAGCTTCTAATGGTTAAAACACAGAATCATCATCTACCACCCTTCGAAATTATTCGAATGTTTGTCTAAAAGGGGGTCGAAGGCTGCCTGGAGGGGTCACTTGTTTTAACCACTCGCGCCATTATACAATAGCGTGTTTTCTATCTGTCTGTCAGTCAGCAGACACTAAAATGACGTCACATAAGGACGCTTAACGTTGCAATTTGTACTGTCGTGAAGTCAGCAAAACGTGTGCATGTGATGAATCACGAGAAGAATTATGCACTATGTATGCTACAACACAGCATAACATGTGAACTTCAAAAGCAAGATATAAAAATATTTGTTACACTTAATTTTGGTTTTATTTACTCTTGGAACAGAACAATTCAGGCACCCTGCGGAAGTACACCTAGTATTATGAAAAATTTAAAGGTTAGCACTACTACCGTCAAAGTAAAAAAAAAAGAAGTTTCAAACATATTGTTATATTCCAGTTAAACTTTATCGCAATTAATACAAACATCAAAAGAATTACTTAGGAAGAAATAGTCATGTTACTTTTTTTTCTCACTCGTTAATGATGAGAAACTTAACACACAACAATGACAGTTTGGAAAAGACCATATATTTATAAAGTTACAAAGTTTTTCTGAAAAACGATCTTGTGTATTTCTTTCAAACTACTTTTTTGCCATGTAAAAGCAGTCAGTTCTACGAAACTTTGTCTGCTGAAGTACATCTAATGTATATATATGTATATACACATATGTTTTATAAAAACGTTTTCTGTTTTCTTGCATTAGTGTCATGATATATAATTATGCGACAAATCTGTACTTTGATTGACACCATTATAATCGAGAAAAGCAACAACAAAAAAGAACTTAAAGCTGATAATTTTAAATAAACATATGCGATCGAAGACAAACATTAAGGCTAGAAGTACTTGTAGATACAGCTCGGGGTAATGCAAATTTAGTTTGGGAAAATGTCGCATGGTGGCAGTAGTGTGTTTTTGCGGGGGTTGCTATATCGTAAAGAAATACTAACGTGTAAGTTGTAAAACTGATATCAAACTATTTATTTTAAGTTTTTTCGTATTTGACTGCTTTGATCTCTGAAAGAAACGAAGTCTGCATTCAACACTGGTATATCATAGAAAAAATGGTAAATATATATACAGTAAACGCTCTTAGGAACAATTGGCTTTCAAATATTGAATTTCTTGGGTATGCAGGAATGCGTTTATTCTGCACAGAACTGACTGATTGATTGTTTTGGACATTCACGCAAAGTTACACCAGGGCTATCTGAGTTAGCAGACTCTAAGTTTGAACTGATAGACTAGAGTGAAAGCAGTTAGTCAAGAACACCCACCGCCAACTACTGAGCTACTATAATCGAATATTGGGAATTGACCGTCACTTTCATAACGTGCGGAGCTTGACCCCCCCCCCCGCTAGAACAGGATACGAGCTATAAACCTTCAAATCCACAGTTCGGTACGTTAAACAATAGGCCACGCCCGCCCTAGAATCAGTAATATAAATTTATCTTTCGAGTATTTCAATATCTGATCATAGTATGAAATTAGTGCTTATTATTTGTTAAAAATTAATTTTAAGACAGAGTACGAAAGCATGTAATTTTACAGCTTATTTGTAGGCTCCGCGTTTCAGTTAAAGCGTGCGAGCCTCCGCATATTCTTCAGGTCTAAACTAGTGGTTTATAACGTAACAAACTCTGACAAATTAACAGGTGAATAATTTGGAAAAGTTTCGCACGCATAACTTTGTTGACTGACTTGTTATAATCACGATTTTGACTCCGAGTTATATAAAATTACCTCTTCTACCCATCACGCACACCTGAGAAAAAGATCAACCACAAACTAAATTGTTTATTGAGTTTCTAAGTCGCAGTATTAAGTAGATGGCGCTTTAAATTGGTTGATTTCTTCCAGTTCCTGAGAGCTAAAGGACAGCTTATTTAACGCTCTTATTACGTATAGATTTTCGTGGTCATATCAATCCGAAGTAATTTCAAATCAACTGAAACAGCCTTGAATTGATAAAACATTTTTGCTTTAGATTGCTTCTAATCTTTGATATGAAATATTAGAATTTAATGGAAATTCTCATTATTATATTTTCAAAGAAATATCTAATTGCATTGTAATATTACGGAAACTAGTATCGGGATCAAAGAGATTCGTGTTACTAGCTTTGAGTGAAGTTAAAGTGAATAATAATAATATGTAAACCACAATATATCTGATTGAAAGTAAATAAGAGAGTATAATAATATGTCCACCACTGCTATATCCAGTGTCGACGAGGCCTTTTCCCCAATACCAGGGCTCTTCTGGCCGGCTGGGATACGATAGACATAGCAGTTTTGAGACGCTATTATATTATGTTGAGACGCTATTGTATTATGTTGAGACGATATTATATTATGTTGAGACGCTATTATATTATGTTGAGACGCTATTGTATTATGTTGAGACGATATTATATTATGTTGAGACGCTATTATATTATGTTGAGACGCTATTATATTATGTTGAGACGCTATTATATTATGTTGAGACGATATTATATGAAGTCGCTTGACAACAGCTCTTACGGTGTGATTGAGTTTGCAAAGTGTAATTTTTCATTAATTTCACTTATGTTACAATACATCAGATTTAGGGTAATGATTATTTAACATCGTATTATTTATTTGTTTTAACATCATATATTATTAATTTCTTGAATTAACCTGCTCATTATTCAGAATAAAAGCATACAAGCTATGAGCCAGGGATATGAAATAAATCAGTATTTAGTGTTTTCACACAAAATATTCACGTCATATATCACAGCTGATAACTTGATGCAAAAAAACTGATCTTTATAAGTGACAAAGTACTAACAAATAAGTGTTTGTTTGTTGTTAAGCAACAAAGCTACACAATGAGTTATCTATGTTCTGCTTACCACGAGTATCGAAACCCGATTTTTACTGTTATAAGCCTTCAGATTTACCGCTGAAGCTACTGGGAGGGACGATTAAGTGACGCACATAATAACGTTCTTCTCAATGCTGAAACTGATTTCCTGTTGAGTTTTTATTTCAAATATGTATTTAGGTCTTTTAAAAAGTAATCAATCGTTATTGACAAGAAACCAATAAGGTTTCTAACAACAAACTTTAGAGCAAAACTAAAACCCTAGTAAAGTTATCGAATGGCCCTTTGGAACTATTGGTGCAGGGAACCCCTCCCCCGTATTATAATTGATTAGCTGACATATTCAAGGGGGTAGTATAGGACACAGGAAAAATGCTATACTTTTGTATGTTCGAACTTAACTACATTTTAAAAAGTTCTCCTGGAAATTATATTTTTCATTTTCATTTTAGAAGATGATACTTTGAATCGGGACTTTTATATTTGGTATAACCAGGATTTGGAGGAATCGCATTATGGAAGTACCACAAAAGACTAGTTCAACGTTTGATTTTAGGCAAATGCACGAAAAAAAAAAGCTGTTGGTTGGAGAGGGTCAAGAATTGTTGGTGGGTATTTTCAACCTGAATGGGAACTTATGCGGCGAATGTACCAAACAGTTAGATCAGAGACAACAAAGTTCAGGCGTAGTCATCCCTAACTTTGAACTCTGGAGCAGCTGGAGAACAATCAATTATTAAAATCCGTCGGCTAAACGGCTAGTCTTAACGGAATAAGGGAATTGACTGTCACTTTTATAACGCTTCCATAACTGAAGGTGCTAAGCATGTTCAGTGGCATATGAAGCGTCAGAGCTTCTAATCTTCAGCCTGGCAAATTAAACATTTGGTCACACCCTGCCTGAGAGGCGAAGAGAGAGAGAGAGAAAGAAGGGTTTGCCATTTCATTAAAACAACTGTAAAAACCTTTTTAACTATTAAGTTGTATTTTTCATAGAGTGTAAGTAATGAGTGAAAAATAATGCAAGTTTTTGGAACCATATTTCTATTAATGGCGGGAAATTGCCCCATCTGCACCCGTGGATAAGCTAGTGATTTCAAGATAATGCTAATGTATTGTAAATTTCTTTCAATACTGTCAGACAATCCTATATCCTAGAATACTGTATAAGAACAGGCAGCGAATTTGCTATTTGTTTCTTGAGACATTTCAATATTATAGGCTGCGTGGGCTTATATAGGTTCAACTTCCATTTACATTAAATACGACTGCATTCCAAGACTCGAATAATGTAGTTTACCAATCATATTTCGTTTCTTTACCACTACTTCGCTCCCTGTTGATGGATCTTCAGCAAATGTAGCTTGAAGGTTTGTTGGGTACATGCAAAGTTGCAGTTTTGCATTTTGCGTTTTGCAGTTTTTATGGGCGTTTCCTTTTTTTACAATTACATATAAGGGAAGCAACTTTTCATGTCCCAAGATAACCTTTCATTAGTCATGGATTTACATAGCTTCCGTCCAAGGGACGGGTACTCCAGCTAGTCAAACAAAAATACTTAAACAACAATCGTTATAATTGGACTTGTCATAAAGCATTAGTATTATGCCTATTACATTTTTAAACACTACATTCTTAATTAATATAGTTCCTTAGGAGTTATCAAAAATTAGAGGAGTGTATAGAAACAAGATTACAATCACATTATATTTGTCATGTTCATTGTCAATGATACATTTAGTTCAATCTATAGCTCTTCAGGCCGGCTGGGATACAACAAAAACAGCAATGGTTGGAAAACTATTTATAAAAGTCACTTGATGCAACAGCAGTTGATATGGTGTGTACGCCTTTTACAAGCTGATGCAGAATGATTACGATTATACTTGACATAAGACATTAGTATTAACATGATTAACAATAATATTATTTAAACAAAAAGTTTGTTTCAATGTAATAATATACTTTAAGGCCTTATTAAATTTACATGACAAAATAAGAAGCTTAAAAGTTATTGTTTAAACGCCAAAAGTTGGTGAAACATTAGAAAACAAGTCTAATATTTATGAAAAAAAATCACTGTAACTGTCGATGTTTTTTTCTTTCCACATTCCTCTTAAGTTAATTTGTCCATTTCGGATTCAAAGTCTGTGGCATTTAAAACTATATAATAATGTATAATGAATCTAACTCCTGGTAGGAACTGGAAAACTTTATAAAAAACACAACAAAAGTGCGAAAGCTTCTCATGTATGAACGTTCAATGCTTAACATTAATTTATATAAACATTTCTTAATGAATATTGAATTTCACGAACAGTCAAAATCTATTCAAACACGTACAACTTGAAATTTTCCTGAGAGTATCAAAAGCGATATTTTAGTTTTTCTTTCCTTAGTTTTAGATTTGTCGGTTCACAACTGCCACGATTTCAAATATATTGATGATTATAATTCTCGTATTGGGAAGGCAACGTTTTAAATTATACGTTCTGTATTCCTAGCGTCACTTATCGAGGGGTGAAATGAAGCCATCCTCATCAGAGCTTCCTTTGTTTTGGATTTCATCATTGTACAGTTATCTCTGACATATGACGAGAATCATATATTTGCAGGACTCTAAGATTAAATTAAACAAAACTCCTCCTCTTAAACTTCGCTGATCTTTCGAGTCAAGTTCAAACTCAGTATAGATAATATTTAATGAAATCAAAGAAAGTCGAGCTGTGATGTTATTTATATTTATGTATTGTACCAGTGAGTAATCTGAAGGTCAACAAGTCCGGAACTGACTGCTCTGTAGATGTTTGTTTGTTACGGATTTCGCGCAAAGCTACACGAGGGCTATCTGCGCTAGCCGTCCCTAATTTAGCAGTGTA
>NW_013666018.1:223795-232224 GCF_000517525.1 Limulus polyphemus | reverse complement strand
ATATATATATATATATATATATTAAATAACATCTCCACCTGGTGGAAAAAATATCTATTTTGTAAGTTGTGCATAATATATTTTATTAAACTAAAATATTTACATGGTAAAATAATAAAACATTTCCTATCAATGTTGTTTGTTTATAAGGTGCGATAACATTTTCAATAATCCATTTTTTCACACTGTTATTATTCGCATCCTCTAACGACGATCTTGTAAAGGAAAACAATGCTTGACAATTCATGTTCGAGCTTTTAGTGTTAACTAGCTGACGGTAACTGTTAAGGAAGCAAAATTGTATAAAGAACAATGTTAGATACGATTCCCCTTCCTTTTTTTCTTCTGTTATCAAATCCCTAATGACCTCATTAGATGCTAATTGCATATTCTGCATTGACTCATTTAACTGATTAACTACATGTATCTTTAAATTCAAAGCCAAAAGTCTATAAAAAAAAGTGTTTTCGTCTCCCTTCTCGGGCAAAATCTTAAAACAAAGTAGCTCATGTACAGCATCGCATAGTTTCCAGTTACTATACAAAAACATTACGGTAATCAACCCAGTCAACTGTGGGTGATGGATTTTATAACACACACATAATAGATCATTTTTATAGTAGAATGCTTCATAATATTCCAATAATAACTGTCAATTGGCAATCTCAGAAAATCACATAGAAAATGTTTAAAAAATAATATTTCACTTTTAAAGTAAAATTCCAAAATATCCATGGGGTTTTGAGTCCATTTTCCTTCACCATATAATAATCTAAATTAATTTAGGTGTGTGAATAATGTTATGTCATTGCGTCGAATTTAATGATTGTATATATTAAAGATTTCTTTTCTTTTTCACTATGGTGAAATTGAAAAGACAATCTGTGAAAAAGAAATTAATTTTTTAACATATATACAAAATTTCAAAATATTTGTTACCAGCTATAAAATACTGTTTTCAAGCTGCCCGATGAGACAAGTGTGTAGACAGTTGGATAGATCAATCTCTGGTAATGCGGATACATCCTCATTCGCCTATCACGGTGGCTGAGCGGGTTCATAACAATAAAAACCAGATTTGATACCCGCGGAGGCTAAAACACAGACAGTCCATTGTGTAGCTTTGCGCTTAACAACAAAAACAAACATTCTAAACATGCACATCTTGTTTACTTTAGTGAATTCCGTGTATACAGATGTAAGATTCATGGGACTCTACAGCGCAGTCGAACATAAGTTGTTAATGATTATTAAGTAAACTATAACGTACGTATTTTGGCCTGTCGCAGGCATTTTAAAACACATCCTTGTATTTGTGACCCATTACTGGCCTTTTTAAACATACATACAGATAATTCATTGCTAAGCGTTCACATCGACTCTTGAGAACCAAGATTGTTCAACTTGTTTGTTTGTTTCAGAATTTCGCACAAAGTTACACGAGGGCTACCTGAGCTAGCTGTCCCTAATTTAGCGGTGAAAGACCAGAGGGAAGGCAGCTAGTCATCGCCTCTCACCACCAACTCTTGGGCTACTCTTTTACCAATGAATAGTGAGATTGACCGTCACATTCTTACCACCCTCTCACGGCTGAAAGGGCAAGTATGTTTGGTGGGACGAGTATTCGAACCAGCAAACAGCAGTTTGCGAGTCGAGCATCCTAACCACCTGGCCATTGGTCTTTAATGTAACCCAAAAAACAAACATATAGGAGAGGGGAGAGATAAGAGTAACACATACATATAAAAAAAAGAGTGTTTTCGAACGATCTAGAAAACCAGAATGCTGAGCAGTTTTTCAAGCTAGTACTTGGCCTCCCATTGGCACAGCGGTATGTCTGCGGATTTAGAACCCTAGAAACCTGGTTTTGATCCCTGTGTTGGGCAGAGTACAGATAGTCCATTGTGTAGCTCTGTGCTTATCTACAAACAAACAAAGCTAGTACATGAAATTATGTTGAAATAAAAGTAGATATTCATATTTCATGTTCTCCAAGAGAAGCACTGAAGTTCAACATATATAATGTTTCTAGCACAGAAGATATTGCTGTAAACGCTCAGTTAGAGTAATCAGATGAACAGAACGTCACTCGTCTACATACGTCATCAAAGCAGTCCTGATGTGATGAACATAGATATAAGTTTTTAATTTAAATTATTCTTGAATATTTATAAACAGATATAGATAAAAATGCATAAATGGACAGTTGTAACAAATATTGTCCAAATGGTGGTAAGTTATTGTTTCGTTATATAAGTATTTTTTAATGATTCAATACAAAAAAAAATCAATTGTTGTTACTTCTGTTATTTGTGAATTATAGACCACTGGCTCACTATACGACGCAATAGCTAGTTGGATTATATTATATTGGTTGAATTGAAACTTTTAAGGTTGCTTGGACGAAGTCTCACGATATTTGTAAAGCGAGTTTATTAAACGATGTACAAACAGAGATAGCATTTCGAAGCAGGAAGCCTTCAATCTACTTAGTGAAAGGGAAAAAAACTAGCTCATACGAGCATATAAGACAGCAACGGGAATCAAAACAACATCCTAAATGAAGAGCAACGCTCGCATCCTCAAGGTGAAACAGAAGAAAAAACGAAAGAGAATCATCTGCCCCAAAATTTCACTGTGACGAAGCTGGAAATATCTCCAGATACCATTATTAAGATGATAGGAACGTATTTGAAGTTGGCAAAGAATCACAAACTTCTACTCACACTTGAAATGTCAGACCGTTTTCACAAGAAGGATAACCAAAAAAAAAAATTGGAATCATAGAAGTCCCACATATCTATTAAGACTCTCAATGCAATTGCAATGGACTTTTGTGCCTTTGAATTGCTTAAAAGTGGTCTTGAAATCGAACGGGCACAAGGAGGGTCCGTGGAAAATTTGTTAAGATTGTGGTCAAAGAATGACCTCACAGTCCTTGCAGAAGTTTTTACAAAAAATGTTTGTGTCGGACATAATCATGATCATTAGAATGAGCATGATCGGTGGTGGTGAAACTGATTCCACAGTCAGCACGTGATCTGGTACATTGTTTTTATGAAATACGTGTAAACGTCATTATAAGATTAAACACCAGTTTATTTGTAAACTGTAATAAATGTATAAATTTTCGCTTGAGGTGCAAAAGACATTTCAATAAGGACTGGACATACCTTTTTCACAAAAACGCGCTCCGACTTTAGGAACATTAATACGCTATAAGAATAAACAGGCAAATCCCACTGTTTCGTCAGACAAAATTTGCCCAAAGAGTTCGCGGTGGGTGCTTTTATCTAGCTACCTTTCTTATAGTCTATATCCGAAAACAAAACAACAAATCCCGATCGTCTGTCTACCCATTCAAATTTGTCCTTGTATAGTTTAGTCTGAAAATTTTAAAATACAAACAAACGATTGAGCTAGTAGTCTCGACAAAGGCTACTACCTAATTAATATCGTTCAATGTCGTTCAATGTCAAGTTTCTGCAAAACCACATAAATCAATATATAAAAAAGTTTGTTCGTTAAAAATAACATTCCCCCACCCCCCAACGTTTTACCATTGATGATTGTTATGCCATTCCCTTGTTATTATTACTTTGAAATAATTACCAACTTCGAGGCAAATATTAATGAACTCGTATTGTTTTTAGTTCTTGTTGTAACAGCTTGTTTAACAAGCATCGCAACTCTTGCCTTTAGCGTCTCTAAACACATCGAAAAACGAATATTGACATTATGTATTTTAGTTACGGTAAAAAACATTACCTTAACTACCATATTGGCTAAAGAAAACACAAATAGGTTCACTTAGTATAGTTGGCAGATACCTAAATAATTTAAATTACAGATAAACACCCACCCATACTAACTTTCAATTAGTGTATATAGGCTTCACCTCTTCACTAAGGATACTTGACAGACACTTAAGTAATTTAAATTACAGATAAAAACCCACCCATACTAACTTCCAATTAATGTAGACAGGTTCTAATTCTTCAGTAAGAATACTTGGCAGACACCTATATAACTTAAATTACAGTTATAACTCACCCACACTAACTTTCAATTAATGTAGATAGGTTCCACCTCTTCACGAAGAATACTTGGAAGACACCTATAAAACTTAAATTACAGTTATAACCCACCCACACTAAATTTCAATTAGTGTAGACAGGTTCTAATTCTTCAGTACGAATACTTGGAAGACACCTATATAACTGAAATTACAGTTATAACTCACCCACACTAACTTTCAATTAATGTAGATAGGTTCCTCCTTTTCACGAAGAATACTTGGCAGACACCTAAATAATTTAAATTACAGTTAAACCCTACCTATAGTAACTTTGAATTAGTGTAGACAGGTTCTAACTTTTCACTAAGGATGCTTAAGCAAATATCTAAAAAAATTAAAAATTCACCTACTCTAACTTTGAATTAGTAGTGAAGTTACACCAGAGTTTTCCAAACTATAACACAAAGTGATATAGTATTTAATATATTCTGCATTAACAGGTTCTTTTGCGACACACGAACTAAACGATCAAATCTTAAGTTTGAACTGCCGGCCTAGTGAAAGGCGACCAATCAGCAACAATCGCAGATTATTTGACTACTTTTAACTAAATAGCAGAACTGACTGTTACTTTTATATTGCGCCCACAACTGAAAGTGTAGAGCGTGTTCAGCAGATCCGAACCTCGGACTTTCCGATTTACAGCCTGACGTGCTAACCACTATTATAAAAAAAAGGGGGTTATAATAATCCATAACTATCAAATTCTAACACCAAAGTCCCGCGTGTTACTTTTGTATGACATACTCTAACCCATATGAATCACATTTTTAATAATTACTACATAATCGTATAAAATTAAAAGGATGTTATCATATGGTTTAATTTTAGTCTTGTGTACATGATATAGCTCTGATCAATAAACTTGATTTCAAACAAATTTCAAAGCCTTAATTCTAGGCACAATTTGAAAAACAATAAAACGTTATATAACTCTTAAAATAGATGATTTTTGAGAATATCCAAACACATTATTATGTCAACATATTATTATAATATCACTTTGTCGATGTTATTAATATCTTTATTGGAATAAGCCGGAAACTTTTAAAAGTGATTATTACCGAATTAGACATTATGAAAAAAACATCAAAAAACAAGCAAGCAAATCAGTGTTGCATTACCTCTTGTCACTCCTTATTTCATGAAAGGTGGATTTTTAGAAAGCGCTCGTGTTATAGGGTTTCGTATCTTCGTGTTAAATCGGTTTCTTGAACCTACGTATTTTCCCAGTCTCGTGAAAGTTTGACATGGGTGGGTTTCAGCTGTAATTTAAATTATTTTAGGTGTCTACCAAGTATCCTTAGTGAAGAGGCAGAACCTATCCACACTAATTTATACTTACTAGTAGAAACGACGCCCTAAGGGCGGCTGTTTGTGCTAGTAATTACTAATCGTAGTATTCATACCTCATTGAAAAAAATTTAGAAAAAGTGAACATTTTCTTAAAAAAAGATTTTTTTCTAGAAAGTACTGCACGGGAAAATTGTTCGGATTGTGCTGTTTAGTCATACGCAACTCATTGCATCAAAATAATTCAATATACATGGCCTAAAATGTTCATAAATTTTACAGATATAAACTGTAATGTTTTATATATTAAAAGTGGTACCGTTTATTGCAAAAAAATAATAGTTATTTTAAGAACTCCAGTTTCTCGGCACTACAATTTAAAAGTTACACCAATAAAGTTATAATCAAACCCTCACGTACAGTCCTAGTGAAAATTGTGTTCTTGTTGTGAGGAAATTATTTTTATTTAAAACTGTTGCACATACCACAGTTATTATTCTAACTGTCTGAATCTTGAATACCCAAAGTGTGAATTTTTTTATCGATTTGTGTTTGTGGTGCTATTCAATAGATGGCGCAGGAGTTTTGGTTACATACATAGATACTGATATACAAGCTACGTCCATTATAGTAATATTGTGGATGGGTTTTGTACTATAATTCGAATTGTTTTAAGTGTCTACCAGGTATACTTAGTGAAGAGGCAGAACCATTATTCTATATTTTTTGGATAATAAAAATGCAAACCTTATGAATTGGAGTTCCCCAAAAGTCATTCCAGAACAGATTGGTGATCGGCGTCTGAGGCCTCAAATCCCGGTTGTCTCTTATCGCTGACATATCGTCAAATACAAACCCACACTGCAGTGAGTTCAAGTAGCACACGCACGCCGCTAGGCTGACCAAAATGTAATGTTCTGTCTTCACTTTGCTATCCATGTCCTCCTGAAATATAAAGAGTGAATGATGTTTGGTTAGTTTTTGGAAAGCAGCTTTGGCACATGCACTCAATAAACTATGACGAACTTTAAAAAAAATGATTATTATTTGATTGTAAACAATGAGGAAAACGAATCCCTCGCCAGGATTCATGCTAAATGGCCAGACTAATCCCTCTCCAGGACACATGTATAGCCGTTTCTAATATTCAGCTACTGACCAGAGGGAAGGTAACCAGTTGGTACCACCCGTTGTCACAAGGACTTTACCCGACTCCTTGAATCGGATAAGAACTGTCTGTCACTTTTATAACGAGCCCACAGCTGAAAATGCGGAGTGTGTTTGACAAACGAACTTCTCGAGCTCTGGGCCCATCAAGTAGCAGCTCATTATATCAACCAATAGACCACGAACGGATAATTTAAACGAAGAAAAAGATTAACATAGTCCAAGATCTATCCGTTGTAAAAGCATAATTTCCGTTGTCTTGCATTCAATTTTTATCCTCCACCTCAAAAAGGAAAGAAAGAAAGGCAAAATTTATATTCTTACTATTCTTTCACCACCATTACCATTATTATTATTATTTGTTTCTTGTTTACATTTGTTGATGAGGAAATGATGATAGTTTTATTTTCGACTGGATGGCTTATCGACGCTTGGCACATTAATACGTTCTCAGATGACATCCATTTGTTTTCTATCAAGCGTAATAAATTAGCTCTAAATGGAGCTAAAGAAGGGACTTATAGATAAAAAGTTCCTCTTAGATACTCATGTACCATGCAAGGTCGATATTATAAGTGGATAATTGGTTGCCAGCAGCGAAAAGCACATATAACGGATAAAGCCCCTTAATTTCATGCTTGATCGACCTGAAATAATCGAAGCTTTGTATACAAATCATGCTGTTATTGGATAACTCTTCTTAATAATATATTATTTAATCCCATTTCACTGTTGTTACTACCATCTTAATCTCCTTTCATTTTCGGCTAAAATATCCACTCTTGTTATGATTCAATGACGAATTATCACCAGATGGCTCTAGCTAAAATCTAAGATCCACACATAATATGATTTGTACAAAGGCGTATTTATGAACATCAAAATTATGTATTTGACATCACAGTTCAATGATCAAAAATAAGAGATAGCCATATGGCTTTGCTCTAAAAGAAAGAAAGAAACAAACCTATTGGTCAGATTCACATGAAGTTCGCACCATAACAATATTTGTATTTTCTTAGATATTGTAAAAACGCAGAAAATCTGGTATATGTTAAGTGTTGCACATGCGCAGTCCACTGGTGCCTTTTTTTTCTTGCCTAGATTTGTATTCATTCCAAATACGTACACGTATATATATATATATGTTTATGCGATAGATATTCATGTTTTTAAAACTTCGTGAACATAAAACTTTGGAGACGGTTTGACTGGGTAATGAAAAAAACTTTATTGTAAATCTACGACGTTTCGACAATATTATATTATCCTCAGGTACAAGTAGTTTACAGAGACACATGAGAACTTTTATTTCTAAACAGTGAGTTCCTCGTCATCAAATTCGTGAATTCAAGCTCAACTAGTCCTGAAATAGAAGAAGGTACAACCTTCAAAGATGTATTTCTGTTTCTTTTTGGTTATGGAACCCTGAAAATGACACTGATATATGCTAGTAAACATTTTAATGAATGTATCTTGAGAAAATTTGAACTTCTAAACGAACTATATTTTCACGTATTTCCTTTTTTGGGGAATTTAATGTAAGACATAAAAGATTATTTTTCAAAAAACGTTTTATAATTTTTTGGTGCCACTTTAAATAGATATTAGTAAGAAGCCAGAAGTAATTGGTTGTGTAAAGTTAGTAAAGATTGTGAAACCGTGAAAACAGTTACTAAGACTTACAGAAAATAAAAGTAAGTTAAAGTATGAAATTATAGGATAAATAAATTCTATTTATATTTATAATAATAATAAGAAAAAGTATTATTATAATAATATTTTAATTTAAAAAAAGAAATTACACTGACTAATTTTATGTTTGTTTGTTTTTTTAATTATGCACAAAGCTACACAAGGGTTATCTGTGCTCTGCCCACCACGGGTATCG
>NW_013666018.1:215828-222874 GCF_000517525.1 Limulus polyphemus | reverse complement strand
GGTTTTTAGCGTTGTAAGTCCGCAGACATGCCGCTGAGCCACTGGGGGGCTTAATTTTATGTATTTTTGTAATGTACTTAATTTATACATGGACTGTATTATATATTTGTACATTTGGAAAGTATATGTATTTAATGTGGATTTGGATTATTCATGCTTAGTTGAAAAGCGGTACTTGTATGTTTTTAGTTAAAGATTCTCAGTAAAACTATTTCCTGAAGAGTGATCTTTGAAGTCAAGAAACAGGTGGAAGAAATTAACAAAAGAAGGGAAAAAAAGTCTGATATTCCTGTGTTTTCTTTAACATATACGAGGGTGAGAAAATAAAGAAATTACATTTTTGGATATAAATCACCGTTGAAAACTATGGTTGTAATTGATCATTGAACAATAGCCAAGAAAATAAATTACAACCATAGTTTTTAAAAGTGATTTATCACCAAAAGTCTAATTTCTTTAATTTATATATATATATATATATATTTGTGTGTGTGTGTGTGTGCGCGCATGTGTTAGATTACGTGTGTACATATCACACATCTATTGATCCTGTGCTACACAGAGACAGATCACTTGTCAGTATTATATATATATATCATTAATTATTTTCGGACCAATAATGTGTATTGTTAGTTTCATAAGTATATCATGCTTCATTCCCGTGTGATACAACAAGCTCATTTGTTTTTTATTAGCTTATTTTTTCAAATTTCGAGCTTTCGATTTGCTTAAGAATTTCGCGTAAAACTACACAAGGGCTATTTGCGCGTAGCCGTCCCTACTTTTGAGCATATAGACTAGATGCAAAGCACCTCGTTAATATCAACCACCGCCAACTTTTGGGATGTTATTGCCTGACCAAATAGAGGGACTTAACTGTCATTATTATAACATACCTATAGTTCCAAGGTATGCAGAACGCGATTTTATAGCAATTGGTCACGAACCTTGAATTTCCAGATTCACAGTCCGGGCACGCTAACCATTAGACTTCGACCGACCCAGATTGGTAGGACCTAGCAATAGTTTTGAATATAACCAAAGATCAGATGAACTCTTTCTTCGCCCTTTTGTTTCATATCAGTTCCACACTATAAATTTGGATTTGTATCTTTCCATTCTATTTATCAAGTTGATATCCAAACAATCGCAACAACAACAAATGTATTCTTTGATAAATTGTTTAGATTCATGATGAGCAAACTGAAATGAACGGCAACTGCCTGTTGTAAAAAAATACAAGTGGAGAGAATCATGTTTCGAAAGTTTTTCGTCTGAAGACAAAAGACTTTCGAAACGCTGTCCCCTACACTTGTGTTTTTACAACAAATACATCTGTCTCGTCAGGATATTTAAATAACCAACTTTTCAGTGCCAGACAGTTTTATTAAATACCGATGTTTGGAGTGTGTCTTTACTATTTCGTTTCCTCCACTTCATTTTTTATTCTGAACCATTCAATGTCTTAGCACATTCAACAACATAATTTACGTAAAACATAAATATAATATAAAGTGTTTTATAGCTTCTCATCATATTTTAATACGTCCTTACTCGATAGTTTGTTCATTATATCACAAGCACATTGTAAATTTTATAAGGTTATCAATTTGGTTTGTTTGTTATTAAGCGCAAAAATTATATAATGGGCTATATGTGCTCAGCCAACCAGGGGTATCGAAACCCGACTTTGAATTTTAGCATCGTAAGCCTGCAAACTTCTGTTAATAATATATAGGTAAATATGTTGTTTGAAGTTAAGCACAAAGCTACACAATGAGCTATCTTTGCCCTGCCCACTACGGGTATCGAAACCCGGATTATAGCGTTGTAAATCCGCAGACATACCGCTGTAATACTGGGGGGCGGTATGTAAATAACAATTTTGAAGCATAAGGAAAAGTTTTATTGGTGGTGGAACGTACTACTTGTTTCGAAAGAACAACGATCTGTCTTCAGACATGTAATAATGCTTGGAGACGGCTTGAATGGGTAATGAAGAAAACTTTAATATAAGTTTAGCATAACAGCAAATGTAAAACGTTTCGACAAGGTTTTGCCACTGATGATGACAAAAAGACCATGGTGTATGGTTGGTGTGAGTAGTAACGTATTTGTTGTAGTGGTTGTTATTTCTGCTGTGTGTTTGTTTCTTATACTATATATTCGTGTTTTGGTGTCTTTATATTTGTGACATCATTTGTAGTTAACTGTGTGCTGTTGCTTACAATTATAACAGTATGGTTTTTCGTGTTCTCTTGTACAATTTCAGTTATGGTGTTCTCCTCCACAGCTCACACATCGTGGGAGAGATTTGCAAGCTGCTGCCACATGCCCATATCTTTGACAATTGTAGCATTGTGTAAGAACAACAGCAGGTGTTCTACTACAAATCTCTGACACCAGAGATTAATACCATTAGTTATTAAACTCTGGACATCCTGTGATTGACCTGCGTGTACTTGGATCATGTTAGTGTATTTCTGTGTCTAGAACAGCTGTACTGGTTTGTTCTAAATTTCGCGCAAAGCAACTAGAGGGCTATCTACGCTAGCCGTCCCTAAATTAGCAGTGACTAGAGAGAAGGCGGCTAGTCAAGCGGATTGCGGATTCGAATCTCCGTCACAGAACATGCTCGCCTTTTCATCCGTCTGGGCATTATGATAATGTAAACTTGGCTGGAGACGTTACACAGATTGCTCTACCCAATAAAAAGAGACAAAGATCATCGACTCCAGATTTTTTGACAAGTAATCATGTTCTTCCTACCCCATGAAAAGTCCTTTCAGTGTACAAATCTGAGTTAGATAATGTAATGGTCAATCTCACTATTCGTTGGTAAAAAAGTAACACAAGAGTTGGCGGTGAGTGATAAGGTTGCGAGTCGAGCGCCGTAACTATCAGATAATGCCCGGCCAAGTTTGTACCGAGTCGATTATAAATCAAATGCTACTACAGCTAAAAAGTAAATATCAAAATACCTAATATTAATTTCAGCTGCTACGAGTGGGAACCCCCCAGAAAATTTTCACTTGTTATCGTCAGATATTACACATCATATGCACACACTTTTTTTTTTTCGGAAGGAGGAAGGACGCCATTTTTCCTACTGTTATCTGCACTGTTAGTTGTCTGAATAATAGTTTTTCTGAATATTTCCTGGTTTAATATTCTCGTTGCAAGTTTCTAAGTGCTTTGAATCTTCGCTATTGAAACTTCGTAAGATCACCAGGACAAGTTTTAGTGATTTAATATGTACAAGATGATTAATAGGTGTGTCAATATTTGGGGGAGTTATGTTTCTCCAGTTTAACAGTTTATGTAGTCATCGTAGAAATTACAATTCACCAGCTTAATCTAGTTCACACCAAAAAAAAAGTTGGTGTTCGTGCAATTTGATAATAAAAATAGCGTTTTAACCACAACTGTGCCTAGCCGGTCTGACAAGTCCTAGTATTGAGCAAAAGGTCTTGTCGGCACTAGATGAGACAGATATAGTGTGGTTGATATATAGTGATACATTCTTCTTTACTTTCGCTTAGAAGTTCCTAGAAGTCTTAAGATTATTATTACAAGTAGGATTAAACCCTTAAAAGGTCTGACCGTAGTGGGTGACGTTGGAAACGAGTACTCCAGAGTTGTGGTTCTAAACTAGAAATTATATTCCCCAAAATGTTTAACCAGCTAACAGGATGAGAATGAGTGGTGTAAAGATGCTTAATGTTTAACCAGGTAACAAGATGAAAATGAGTGGTGTGAAGATGATTCATGTTTAATCAGGTAACAGGATCAGAATGACTGGTGTAAAGAAGCTTCATGTTTAACCAGGTAACAGGATCAGAATGAGTGGTGTAAAGATGAATCATGTTTAACCAGGTAACAGGATCAGAATGAGGGGCGTAAAGATGAATCATGTTTAACCCTGTAACAGGATAAGAATGAGTGGTGTAAAGAAGCTTCAACGTTATTGCATTTGAGGAATTTATCTGACAATCCTGGTTTGAAATTTGCTGATTTATCTCCATGGTGGGTAAACCCTATCCACTCACTATCTAATGCTGAAGCTTCTCACTGTTAATTATCTCACACTGAAAACTCTTCTAACCTCCATCTGCAATCAGTAACAGATTTCTAGGCTTCTATAAGATATAAGGATGGAGACAATGTTTAAGCATGAGAATATGTTAGTATAGTAGCATGACAGAGTAGTTGATCTTGATCGGGATCTGGGAGGAAGAAGTATTGTTTATTTGTTTTTAAATTTTGCGCAAAGCTACTCGGGGCTATCTGCGATAGCCGTCCCTAATTTAGCAGTTAGAGACTAGAGGGAAGGCAACTAGTCAACATCATTCACCGCCAATTCTTATGATACTCTTTTACCAACGAATATTGGAATTGACATAAACACTACAACGCCCTCACGGTGAGGCGGATTCGAATATGCAGACTGAGAGTCCAGTGCCCTAACCCAATGTCATTCCAACAGAGAAAGAACAGCTGCGTTGCGGTACTCTGGCTTTCTGTTCTCATTTACTTAAATAATCAACTAAACGAAATCTGTATGTTTTGAAAATTAACAGCGGTTTAAATGTATCGGATATGGTGAAATAATCAAACCATAACAATAGAAATTTTTATCCAATTACGAAATGAAACTAAGAAAAAAAAAAAGAATAGTGAACGAAAAGTCTGAAGTGGATGATGGGTAAGTAAACCAAAAAAAAAAAAAAACGTACAGTAGTACCATTACGACTGTCCAATCTAGTGTTCCATCGAGCACACTGCTCTAGAATATTGCAATTCCTTCACGGATTACTAGACAGATTTCTTTATGATTCAGCCAACAGGAGCGACACAGATGTTTCACGGTTACTTGGACTTCTCCGACTTCCTTCTTCTCACATGGTTACGGTCTCTGGATACTCTGAGGGACAAACATTATGCCATTCCAGATGCCTACTCTTACAATAAACCAGTTTATACGAGTTGTTGCTGATAAGGTCACTACACTACAACTACTAATACAAGAAGTTTGTTCTGCAAGCGTAAAATGATTGTGGAAATAAGACGTTTCAAGTGCAACTGTTAAAGTTTAAATATAAACATGTATGTCAACTCCCACTTTCCAGTAAATAATTTAAGGTCAACTGAGCGAAAGGCTTCACACTTGGCCGGAAAGTACGAAGTTCAATCATACGGAAAGTTCACAAGGAAGCTGTTGTCATGGTGATACGTATATGTATGTGCATGCTTCAGGAGTTCCAGTTAATAACAAGACGACAAAATGGAGCAAATGAAAACGGTAAACATGGCGCAAAGGTTGATCACTCGGAGTTGATTCTCACAAAGAGCCGCTACTGTTATACGTATACGACAAAAAGAAGATAATTCATCAATCCACAGGACCATTAGTTTAATGATGCAAAGGCTTCACCCTTCTACTATATCAACTAATTAGGTGACATACGATATACTAGTCTATACATACTTGACAAAGACCAAGCTCAATCTTTCGTAATACCCACTGAAAACCTGTTTCAACCGTACCTTCATACACAGTAGTTGTACATAGCATGTAGCACACCGTTAGAAATGGGGGATTTAGGCTTTAATGACAGTGGGTTTAATGTTCTGATGGTAAACGGAATTTAAGAAAGTTACAAAGTTGGATATGCATATATGTCCTGCAGAGATCGACCGTGCATACAGACAGACACACACACATCACTTACATTATTTAGAAATCACCTGTGAATAAATGTAAAGATCGTTTAGTAGAAACTTTAGTTATAGAATACATAATGTAGAAACACTAAAAAATACATGTGTCACTGAAAATGGTACACTGAACACACAGTTTATTTATCTAGTAAAGTTTGTAAAAAGTGAGGAAACGATACACTGAACCCACCGTCTATTTATCCAGTAAAGTGGGTAAACGATACACTGAACACACCGTCTACTTACCCAGTAAAGTGGGTAAACGATACACTGAACACACCGTATATTTACCCAGTAAAGTGGGTAAACGATACACTGAACACACCGTCTATTTACCCAGTAAAGTGGGTAAACGACACACTGAACACACCGTCTATTTACCCAGTAAAGTGGGTAAACGATACACTGTACACACCGTCTACTTACCCAGTAAAGTGGGTAAACGATACACTGAACACACCGTCTATTTACCCAGTAAAGTGAGGAAACAATACACTGAACACACCGTCTATTTACCCAGTAAAGTGGGTAAACGACACACTGAACGCACCGTCTATTTACCCAGTAAAGTGAGGAAACGATACACTGAACAAACCGTCTATTTACCCAGTAAAGTGGGTAAACGATACACTGAACACACTGTCTGTGGGAAAATGGTTCAATGAAAGAACTTGTATATTTAGCTAGAAAAGTGTGTGAATAGTGGGCAAACGGTACACTGAACACACAGTCTACCTAGTAAAGTGGGTAAACGATACAATGAACACACCGTATATTTACCCAGTAAAGTGGGTAAACGATACACTGAACACACCGTCTATTTACCCAGTAAAGTGGGTAAACGACACACTGAACACACCGTCTATTTACCCAGTAAAGTGGGTAAACGACACACTGAACACACCGTCTATTTACCCAGTAACGTGGGTAAACGATACAATGAACACACAGTCTATTTACCCAGTAAAGTGGGTAAACGATACAATGAACACACCGTCTATTTACCCAGTAAAGTGGGTAAACGATACACTGAACACACCGTCTATTTACCCAGTAACGTGGGTAAACGATACACTGAACACACCGTCTATTTACCCAGTAAAGTGGGTAAACGATACAATGAACACACCGTCTATTTACCCAGTAAAGTGGGTAAACGATACACTGAACACACCGTCTATTTACCCAGTAAAGTGGGTAAACGACACACTGAACACACCGTCTATTTACCCAGTAAAGTGGGTAAACGATACACTGAACACACAGTCTATTTACCCAGTAAAGTGGGTAAACGATACACTGAACACACCGTCTATTTACCCAGT
>NW_013666018.1:166647-214828 GCF_000517525.1 Limulus polyphemus | reverse complement strand
CTATTTACCCAGTAAAGTGGGTAAACGATACACTGAACACACCGTCTATTTACCCAGTAACGTGGGTAAACGATACACTGAACACACCGTCTATTTACCCAGTAAAGTGGGTAAACAATACACTGAACACACAGTCTATTTACCCAGTAAAGTGGGTAAACGATACACTGAACACACTGTCTGTGGGAAAATGGTTCAATGAAAGAACTTGTCTATTTAGCTAGAAAAGTGTGTGAAAAGTGGGCAAACGGTACACTGAACACACTTTATATTTACCTAGTAAAGTGGGTAAACGATACACTGAACACACTTTATATTTACATAGTAAAGTGGGTAAAAGATACACTGAACACACTTTATATTTACTTAGTAAAGTGGGCAAACGGTACACTGAACACACTTTATATTTACATAGTAAAGTGGGTAAAAGATACACTGAACACACTTTATATTTACCTAGTAAAGTGGGTAAAAGTGGGCAAACAGTACACTAAGCACACTGTCTATCTATCGGGTAAAATATATAAAAAGTGGCAACTCTAATAAATCTTTTTTTTTTAAATCTTAACTCCATCACAGTAAATGGCTTTCCACTCATCTAAGTATTATATAGGAAGAAGTAGGTCACCTACGTGTCCGAAGATAAATTTATCATCTTTTAGACTGAGTATACGTAAAGATATACACGTATCGCTAAGCCATATATCATACGTTTAGGTAAGACTGTCAATCAAAGTTCCCTTACTTCTAAGTGCCCTTAGAGCTATAATCATGGCTATCAGCGAAATATTTTATAAGAAAGTAAAGACCGTCAACGAAGAAAAGAAAATCTGTTATAATGTGACGTGAATTAATCTTCTTGCCGAAGTATAGAATGACAGGAAAGAGACGTCAAGTGAATAAACAAATAATTAAAGATAACCTGATGATTTATAGTAGCTATTAAGTATTTCCTCATGTTTTCGATAAGCTTGTTGTTTTAACTGCAAATAAAATAAAATAAAATCTAATTGGAGTCAGAACAGTAGCTAAACTTTTGTTTTTTTCTTCTGATGTGTCAACGCGCTAACTTAAAAGATGGGAGATCATGCTAATTTTTTTTTTTAAATTAATGTATTTATAGTTCGTAAAATAAAACACAATTTCAAGGTTTTTTTTTCTGTATTTCCGTTTAGGTTTTTTGTTTGTTTGTTGTAAGTTAAGCACAAAGCTACACAATGGGCTATCTGTGCTCTGCCCACCACGGGTATCGAAACACAGTTCCTAGCGTTGTAAGTCCGCAGACATGTCGCTGTGCCACTGGTGCGGGCTTCCGTTTAGGTAAACAAACATTTTGAAAAAAGTGAAAACAGAGTTTTAGCTTAAAATAGTCTCGAGAACGCCCCGAGCTTCACTAAGCACCTGTTTTACACTTTGTTTAATAGATATCGTGTCTGATTTTTCATGATAACGCGCCCCTAATATCAGTCTGATCGCTATAGAGGCCACACACATTTCAAGTTAACAAGACGTAGACAGGGAAACTCACCAGTCCCTTACTCTGCACGTTCGAAAAACGGAATTTTTATGACTTCGTTTGATCTCCATCTTATTCCTTTTTCCGGTTTAATAATTATAATAAAAAAGACAAAGAAAATCGACTTAATTCAAGATTTTCGTAAGATATACATTGACGCCAGAACAATTTCTGTATTGAGCTGCTGAAAACCACTGGACAAAATCGAAACCTCTGAAAATGCTAGCCATGTCAAACCAGAGGGTGCTGCCGCACCATCCGCACCCCTAGTCCCCCCACCTACCAATTGATGTATAAACAACATTTCAATTATACTTTTTTATCATTTTAAGAACGTTACGAACAACGTGAAAATCCTTGGACATGGTTTGGTTTGTTTTGATTTCGCGCAAAGCTACTTGAGGGCTATCTGTACTAGTCGTCCATAATTTAGCAATGATAGACTATAGGGAAGGCAGCTAGTCAACACCACCCACCGCCAACTCTTGGGCTACTCTTTTACCAACGAATAATGGGATTGATCGTCACGGCTGAAAGGGCGAGCATTTTCAATGACGAGGATTCGATCCCACGATTCTCATATTGCGAGTCAAGCGCCTTAACCACCAGGCCCAGTCGTTGGCCATGAGAATAAAATTCATCTTGTTGCAAAGCTATTTAGCATAAAACCAAAATGGTTTTGCAGTTTAACTTCAAAAGGAAATGATGACTGTACTCCGTCATTACAAGGGGAGTTACCCCCTCACTTTTTCTGTGGGATGTAGTACACACACACGACATTCAAAATAATTAAGTTAGACCCCCCCCCTAAACATTTAGTCGGTATATAACAGCATTTCAGAAACAACTAATTAATTGGTAGAAATAATCAAGTTTCGGTGGCGCAGAATGAAACATTTATATAGGAACCGTACGTTTAACGAGTAAGAATATGAAATAAAAACAAAAAGAAAGAAGCGTTATATATGTCATGTTAACTAATAAGACGTTCTTTATAGCATAATTAATGTTGCATTTTGGGATTTAAAACAAAAATTATTCAATCTCATTTATTCTTACTAAATCTTTATTCGATCGCTGTAGCATTCTGTTGGCAAGTTTTTGAATACGTATTGTACGTATCAGGATGTAAAGAAATGGACTGGACATGGTCTAGTGGTTAGAATTACGGGATGCGGATAGAGAGATCTAAGGTTCTTTCCAAGGTGGAGTTGAACACACTCTGTTCCACGCTTTATAAAAGTGGAATTCAATTCAATTATCCGTTCTCAAAGCCTTCGTGGTGGCGGGCAGTTGTTGATTGGCTGTCTTCCCTATGTTCAGTAGTTCAAAATTAGGGACGATTATTCCTGAACGCTAAAAGCCTCTGACTTGACCGATTAATCCTTCCGTCGCATATGGAGCTGTTCAAACCTAATAAATTTAAATCTAGTTGCTACAATAAGGTACTGAAGATATACATTAGTCCTAATACTACGGCTTAACAACGTAAAATTTGTCATTTGAAGTCTAAAAACACATATAAGTCAACATTAAAATCATTGACTAGATCCTATATATAAACATTTTAAAAACTGGATGCATCCTGTTTTGTTAATATTTATTTATACTTGTTTGTTGTTAAGTGTAAAGCTAGATGATGAGGGCTGTCTGTGCTCTGCCCATCGCGGGTATCGAAACCCGATATTTAGTGTTATAGACCTTCAAACTTACCACTAAACTATCGGGGTGGGGGTATTTATTTACGAAATAAACTGTTTGAAAATAATATTATAAGATGTACTAGTAAATCCAACAGTGATATTCTTCCAATGTTCTCCAGCATTCAGTACAGTTTTTTTGTTGTTTTTTGAATTCCAAGTGGAGTAACGATTTTTGTTTTTGTTATTTATTGTATGGAATCCTACACAAAGTTCCGTTATTTTTTGTATTTGTTAGCGGTCCAATTTTATTGTTGCATAAATACTCCACACACTACGAGTTTTGTCAAACATGATTATCTGTACTTCTACTATTGAATATTTTGTTTGTTTGTATTTAAGCACAAAGCTACACAACGGACTATATTTGTTGTGCCCACCACGGTTATCGAAACCTGATATTTAATGTTATAATTCCACAGACTTGCAGCTGAACCACTGGGGACACCCACTGAATAAAGATGAACTTTGGTAACGTTTTCACATTAACACTGGAAAGAAATATTCATTTCTTCTGAGTAGTTTGAAAACGCCACGATCCTGAAGTTGGAACTACTTTGCTGTAAGCGTTGTTTCCTATATAATCTGTAAACATCAAAAACTTAGATTACACGCTTACATACTGCGTGAGGCACTTTCCATTTGCACTTTGATTAACGAGGAAGATTCGTCTATGTCAGAACTTAGTTGTAAACCTAAGCCAAAGACTACATGATCATTTACCATGAATTAATATAGTTGGTTTACAGAGATTAAGCATGCTAAAAGGCTATTAAATAATTTGCATTCAGCAATTTCACGGACATTCTACCGCTGTATTGTTTCCTACGGCAGCAGTAATATTTAGCGAAATATTACGATTTCTGATGGATACATTTTAAGTATTCGAAATTCATAAAAAAAGCCATACTCATACAACAACCTTTTTTTTATGAACCTATGTAACGCTAAAATGGAGGTTCGATTCCCCGTGGTGGACAGACCTCGGGTATTCCACTGTGTTGCCTTTCGCTAAAAACAACAACAAATCATTGCATTCTTATAAAGATAAAGTTTCGTTTTCTCACCATTTCTTTAGTTCCACGTTTTTACACCGTCACTACCGACGGCTCGAGCGTACTAAATAATTGTTGACTTGCAGAACTCGACAAAACCAACCAGTGGAAGCTTGTTTCAGCCTGGCATGGCCTGATGGTTAGGGCTGGACTCGCAATTTGTAGGTTTCGGGTTCGAATCCAGTCACCAAACATGCTCGTCCTCTCAGGCTAGGGGGCGTTATAACGTGACGGTCAATCTAACAATTTGATTAGAGTAGCCCAAGAGTTGGCGGTGGGTAATGCTGACTAGCTGTCTACCACTTCACGGTTATCGCTGATAGCTCTCAAGTCGCTCGTGCGATTTTAAAAAGCTTGATTGAAATAGTTATATGTGATGAAAAATTGGCATCGCTTGATGTAATAAGAAATTAGGTTAAGATACAATGTAATACGTGGATGTGTGTGTTCCTTCTAATGTAGTACGAATCACCTAGAACGACATATTATTACCATATTGATACGTTAGTCCATTTTTCCGTCATACAAAAATCACCCACTGTTTCGCATCTGCTACACAATAACAAATACAAGTAAAAAATAACACACCCATTGTTTCACATCAGTTGAGTAATAATAAACACGAATGGAAGAAAATCACCCAACGTTTCACACTTACTGAATAATAACTAAGAGGAAAACCATCCCACGTTTCAGATCTGCTAAGTAATAACGAACATAGCCAAGAGAAAAAAAACACCCACTGATTTACATCTGCTAAATAACAGTAGATACAACTGGGAGAAAAAATACTCTTCAGTTTACATCTTGTAAATAACAACAAACAAATTAAAAACAAACCACCCACCATGTTTCAAGAAACACACTGGCATAAAGTAACAAACAAATTAAAAATCAAACCACCTACCATGTCTCAAGAAACACACTGGCATAAAGTAACAAACACAATTAAAAATTAAACCACCCACCATGTCTCAAGAAACACACTGGCATAAAGTAACGAGCACAATTAAAAATCAAACCACCCACCATGTCACAAGAACCACATTGCTGTAGAGTAACAAACAAATTAAAAATCAAACCACCCACCATGTCTCAAGAAACTCACTGGCATAAAGTAACAAACACAATTTGTGAATAAAACCACCCACCATGTCTCAAGAAACACACTGGCATAAAGTAACAAACACAATTAAAAAACAAACCACGTACCATGTCTCAAGAAACTCACTGGCATAAAGTAACAAACAAATTAAAAATCAAACCACGTACCATGTCTCAAGAAACTCACTGGCATAAAGTAACAAACACAATTAAAAATTAAACCACCCACCATGTCTCAAGAAACTCACTGGCATAAAGTAACAAACACAATTTGTGAATAAAACCACCTAACCACTTTGATAAACTTACATTGCTGCAAAATATCAAACAAAAATGAGAATAAAATCATCCACCATGTCAGAAGTGATATTAATATACACAAATGAATAACAACCACGCACTGTGACACATTAAAAACAATGAATCATTATAAAAAACACAAGTGGGGCACATCAAATCATCCATCATGACACACTTAATAACATACGCAACTAAGAGCCAAACCTTCCACAAACACAGAAGAAAAACTTACACTGCTTCACAATAACAAAAAACAAACAAAAAAACACGGAAGTAATGAAAAAATAGTCGTTTTTTTCCTCCTTGATAGATGTTTTTTATTCCCTTATTGATTAAAACTATTCAAACTGGAAACAGAGTTTCACAGTACAGACGTCAAAATAGTACAGTATATTCTTCTGTCCAGAGGAAGCACATACACACACACAAAAACAAAACAAACATGACGTCATATGACCATTTGGAACCTTGTATAACATCGATAATTTATCATTCGGAAGATTATTGCAGGTAACATAACTGTCGTGCACCGTCGACAGGAGGATCAACTGGTCCGTTCTATGAAAGCATGAAGATTACGAGGTTATATAAATCTCGGTGTTCTATGTTATATCCAATCAAAACGTACGGGTTTTAGTGATCGTCTTTTCTCCCCGATTTTTTCCGTGCTTCAAAAAAAAAAAAAGAGCAGTTTTATATTTACTTTTCTTATTAAGATTCCCATGGGTGACGCAGCGATAAGTCTGAGGGCTAATCACGCTAAAAATTAGGTTTAGATAACCGTGGCTGGCAGAACACAGACAGCCCATTGTGTAGTTTTGTGCTTAAGAACGAACAAGCAAACAAACTTTTTAAGATACACCGTTATGGATGGTCTTAGCATTTTATTTTGAAGAAATCATTTTTCACAACAGAAAGTGAATGTTTTAGTAACACAACTCTGTGTTTACTGGCTCTCATAAACGTTTTTGGACTATCTATGTTGTACCCACTGTGGGTATTAAACCCGAATTTAGCGTTGTAAGCCCTCAGACTTATCGCCGAGTCTTCGGGAGGCATTGTATTCATGAAACTAGAAACTGTGTGCGGATTGTTCTTTCAAATGTTTCATAGGTATCGCTCTTCGGAGTAAGCATTGTCCAATGTTTTACTAGAAGTAAATTAACAGCAAGGGTACCCAACTGACGAATCAGTGCACTCCAGTCTTTATAAGTTGTCCAATGTTTTACTAGTAGTAAATTAACAGCAAGGGTACCCAACTGACGAATCAGTGCACTCCAGTCTTTATAAGTTGTCCAATGTTTTACTAGAAGTAAATTAACAGCAAGGGTACCCAACTGACGAATCAGTGCACTCCAGTCTTTATAAGTAAGAACAGTATACTTAATATGTTATATTCATTAATATGTTAATTTGTAGTTCAGATGTATGTAGGTATTTGCTTTGAATAGAAGTCAGTATTAATTATCATTGGCTAGAATTATTCAAAAACGTAACTTGCCAAATATGGGGATGTCTGGTTATTGCTTTTTTTGTTTTTGTAAGAGTTTACTAAAATCCATTACAAATAGAAATTTAGTATCAGAAAACAAATTATTACGAAATTTGCTCTAATCAATCTTTTGATCATATTCAATTAATAAAGGTTAAATAATGCTATGATTTTATTAAATATTTCAGTATTTCTTGAAATAACGTTAATGAACAATATCATTTATCACACACTTGGCAGGAGTTCAAACCGAAATTTTATAAACAAACTTAAAAATAGTTATGTAAAAATATGTAGATAATGTTTTAATTCCAAATTTATGTCATTTGAATGTTTAAAATAATGTCTTTGAAAGTAACAATGACATAGATTGATATTTAACTATGTGATATCCGACAATCTGATAAATTGACAATTGCAGCCTACTTTCAAAGTGTGTTATATTAGGGCAATGAAACTGTCCCTATACAAGTTTAGACCAAACAGACAACTTTAACAACCTTACTTTCAAAGTGTGTTATATTAGGGCAATGAAACTGTCCCTATAGAAGTTTAGACCAAACAGACAACTTTAACAACCTTGACTTTCAAAGTCTGGAATATTAGAGCAATGAAACTGTCCCTATACAAGTTTAGACCAAACAGACAACTTTAACAACCTTGACTTTCAAAGTGTGTTATATTAGGGCAATGAAACTGTCCCTATACAAGTTTAGACCAAACAGACAACTTTAACAACCTTGACTTTCAAAGTGTGTTATATTAGGGCAATGAAACTGTCCCTATAGAAGTTTAGACCAAACAGACAACTTAAACAACATCGACTTTCAAAGTCTGGAATATTAGGGCAATGAAACAGTACTTTAAGAATAAACAGACGACTTAAAAACATTTACTTCAAAGGTATGTTTAATATGAGGGCAATAAAACATACTTTTAGTTTAATCAGACGATTCAAACGATAAAGAATAAGAAAAATATAGATAATACATTCTCATCGCTAGTTGATAAAATGTTTCTTTTTTTCCCCGCGTTGGAATTAACTTTCTAGTTTCTAATATTTAAAAGATTGTTCTTCAATTTTATTAATATTTTGGTATCTTTTCCGACTTAAAACTAATTGATTTAATGACAGTAATTTTTCATTATGCCTAATTAATCAGTAATTTAGTACAATCGTAAACAGATTCATCAGCAGTAATTTTAAAACTACCTAGAGCATTTTTTACAAAGTATTTATACATAATCTGTTCATTTGCAGATAATACATATCATAAAGGACAAAAAAAAACAGCAACTTAAATACGTAATTGAACTCATAAATTTCGAATATGACTCCTAAACCATTAAAATCAAAAATGAAATCACGCTGCTGTCTACTTCAGTTATATAATGCTTGTGTGGACGTAGGCTTCACTGAAACGAAGGAAGAATAATGCGATTATGGATTTATCTGAATGCTCGTTTCAGATTTAAATAAAAAAAAACAAACGAGTAACCACTAAGGGATCTTTAAAACACGGAAGAACGTCTTTAGCCCATAGTCTGTAAACCAACGTTTGCTCTAAGCTTTCGGCAAGGGTAGATTTCTACAACTAGTTACAAGTTAGTTTTTCTTTTTTAATAAGCAGTTGAGAAATACGAATCATTCTAAAATGAAGCATGCAGGTTACATAGCCTTCACGCTATTCAATATAAAGTTCGAACACAATCTTAAATTTTTATGCTGACTGTAAAAGGTTTTTAATTTTAGTAGCCGCTAGAGCGAGTGTGAAGACGCACTGCGTGATATAACCTAATAAAAACTCGTGCTCCATTAACAGGGCTGATAGAACTCGTAATGGGAAAAAATAGGATTTCGTAAATCAAATCTGTGTGCATAAAAATAACACAAAATCTAACTATCAATGAATTTTCTTTGCTTTAAATTTACGCATGATAACTGAATCCACTTTTTAAGTATGAAAAGCCCTAAGACATCTCCGTCGAACAGTGGCTGCCATTAACTTGTACTTGAAGATAAAATGGCTCTTATCTGTTCGACACGTTTCCCAACGAATTTACGACCCTAGTAAAGATATTACACCATCAGTATCTTTCCGTACCCACTTAATATAACATCAGTTGTTTTCAGTTTCCATAACTGGAAATGTTGAATTACGCAGCCCACTGATTCGGAAAATAGCACAATGTAATAGCCGTTTCATTATTTTTTCATAAAATGGTGCGATACTCATCCTGCTACTTAATTAGAAAACAAAGAAGCTGTTTAATCATGTCTTAAAAATGGTCTTAAAAATAGACATGCTTTGTGTCTATACATTGTAGAAAGGTGACGATATATATATATATATATATAACTATACTCCTCTCCGTAGCTATGAAGTAAGGTTGTGGATATCAGCTGCTATGCTCACCCAAATCTTTTATCACTAGATATTAATGGCTAAACAGAACCACTTGGAAGGAGAAGAACCAGGAACACATACTAGTACTACCACCCCATTCTGTCTTCTCCGGCCTCCCCTGAAAACAGCAGCAAATTAATATCCGAAACGCATTTAGTAATACAAAGAAAAATTAAGCGTTAGGCTACCACTATTAATTTTTCTGTGGTTATTGTAAAGTCTTTCTCCACACCCACTATATATGCACATAGTTCTACTGGTGACAGTACAACTAGTCACCTGTATCTCTTTGCGAAAAGTAGGTGTATAAAAATTGTGACAGTTCAGTTGAACAAAAGATCGTAGATCAAACAGAATAACACGTTAAAAGTTTGCCCGACCCCGTAGCTAATCGGTAAGTTTGATGGCTTATAACACTAACGTTCAGGGTAAGATAGCTTAGACTGCCCATTGCGCAGCTTTGGGCTTAAATAAAAACTAAAGTTTCACATCATCCCAGGTTCCACAGCAAGAAATTTATGCTTAAAAAATGGAACTAGTCTAGAGTGTCACGCCCCCCAGTGGCCCAGCGGCATGTCTGCGGACTTACAACGCTAGAATCCGGGTTTCGATACCCGTGGTGGGCAGAGCACAGATAGCCCATTGTGTAGTTTGTGCATAATTACAAACAAACAAACCAGAGTGTCACAACAAGCCATTTATTTCAAAAATAGTAACAATTCCAAATAGTCCAGCGTATCATATCAAGCAATTTACCTTCATCTAGTCATCATATCAATATTACGTATTTCTTGATAATTTGGACTGTTGATATTTCATTACTGTTCAAATATAGAATATTGGCGAAACGAAACTTGATCATTGATTGTGGCACAGCGGTATGTCTGCGGACTTACAACGCTAGAAACCGGGTTTCGATACCCGTGGTGGGCAGAGCACAGATAGCCCATTGTGTAGCTTCGTGCTTAATTACAAACAAACATTGCTTGTGTCTTCATACATTATACCAAACAGTGACACCTATAGGTCAGTCTTGTAAAACGTTATTAAAAGAACAAAACAAAATCTAGAATACTATTCCCTCCATTCAATCGTATGTCATGCTACTATACACCACTATTAAAGTTGAAAGTTTTGTCACCCCAACTAAAAAAGTTTGAAATATTTTAAAGTGAATGAACATAAACTCGTTAGTTCTTGTTGTTGTTTTTTGTCTAACACACTTGGAGAACTTAAGAACCACAGAAAAAGAAGAAAACAAATGAGTTAAAGACAGTTTGTGACATGTTATATCTACCTTTAAAGACCTGGCGAGTGCAAACGTCTTTCAAGGACTTTCGGCTGATGAAGAAAAACAACGCTGGCAGAAGTATCAAACAATTTTCTTTTTATTCTACTAGAAATCAAAGAAAAAGTTGGTAATAGTTTTTAACAACATTTAGAAAGTTTGTGAAAAGAACGTAAAGTCGATAAGTACAGAAGATAAAGTGTTCTTAATCTGATTGTGTGAACATACATTTCGTTTTTCTAGTAGACGACAGTAGAGACATATATATCTAGAAAACTGACCAATATATATATATATCTAGAAACTTGACCATTAAAAGAAATAGTTTGTTTACAGAAAGGACAGAGGATGGATGACCTTTCTTAGCTAACCACCAAAAGCGTTGCACGTCGCGTGGAGCAGGAAATCTGTGTTTCTTGATCTGTCAGTTTACACGGATGGGTTTTTAATCGTTCATCATTTTTATTAGTTGAGTCAAGAACAAATAGGCATTCAATAATTAGTTGTTGTTTTTTCCTAGTGCCTGGGCTATGATTATCCGCTAGAGAAATTAAAGTTTCAGGGAGTAGGATTTGTTATTAAGCACGAAGCTACACACTGGGCTGTCTGTGCTCTGCCTACCACTGATATCGAAACTTGCATACAAGTCCTCAAAGTTACCGATTAAACACAGAAATAGGAAAGCAGTTTTGTTTCTCTTTCCTCTCATTTCTAACGCACACACGATAGTAGAAAACATATGGGATAATATATATATATATATCTGTGTGTGTGCGTGTATGTTTTTACATATATATATATGTGTGTATAAGTATATGTAATAGGCCTAATGCAAACGTCTTATGACAAGTATAGTTAATAGTAACGTTTCATCAAAATGTTTGTTTCATTATAACAATATAATTTATGGCAAGTATATATATATACATAATACTTGCACACTAAATATGGAGGGACTAAGGAAAATTGAAATGTGGTCGTTGTCATAGTTTCTACCTATTTAACTATTTGGAATGGAGTACATCGGACTTATATACAAAACCGTATTTTGGTAAAAACACTTGAGTTGTCATAAACCTATAGAGGATATACGGTTACAAGATGTCCGTGAAATAATGGGCTATTGGGGGTTCCACTTGAATTTAGGAGTACGTAACAAGGTTATACATATTCATCAATAGGTAGAATATTACTTATGGTAGGAGATGTATTGTTTGTTTGTTTTATTTTAAGCACAAAGCTACACAATGGGCTATCTGTGCTCTGCCCACCACGGGTATCGAAACCCGGATTCTAGTGTTGTAAGTCCGCAGACATACCGCTGTGCCACTGGGGGGCGGTAGGAGATGTAAAATGATAATAAAAAAGACCACAAAAAAGAAGGATGTTTAAAGAGACATTTGTTTGCTGTTTTTCCTTTCTTTCGTATTTTCAACCTTTTGTGAGACATGAACTGAACGGCCAGGTTACAGACTTGTAAGTTCAGGCATGATCGTTTCTAGTTTTAGAAATGCTGGCCAGAAAGAGGGTAACTAGTTAGTAGCACCCGCCGCCTACACGATTAATCTTATCATAGCCAATAGTGCGAAACGTGTTTAGCGTCATATCGCGAGTTCGAACGTTAGACTTTCTGATCTGTACTAACCACCAGTTATGCTACGCCCACCCAGCCCTAATATTTTTTTTAATACAATGTTTCAATAACAAAGTAAATGATCTATAAAAGGTTGGTTTTAAACGCGAACTACATTAAATGATGTTTAGATAAAAAAACTAGTTATGAAATATGTAAAATGTGTTTTTCTTAAAAGACTCAGTTGGTACACATACTATTTTATGGTATATATATATATATATAACTCTGAAGCACACAGAGGAATGGAAAAAACCCATTTTCTCTGCTAGTTTCCAGCTTTGTACACTGGAAAGGGCATTCAATAATTCGGTGATTACGTATGCCTTACTTTCCACATACGCTATATTTACTTTAAGCAATAATTAGTACATCTAAGATTAGGATTACAATCGAATTAGACACACACTCATAACGTTTCAAAATGTAAATTGTGCATTTTAATAAATCTAAGATTAGGATTACAATCGAATTAGACACACACTCATAACGTTTCAAAATGTAAATTGTGCATTTTAATAAATCTAAGATTAGGATTACAATCGAATTAGACACACACTCATAACGTTTCAAAATGTAAATTGTGCATTTTAATAATTTCCAATGATGAAAGTTACGTAGAACAGTTCTTCTATACCTGTGTGTTTGTAAGATCTTAACAGATCCTAAAAATAAATATTGCCGTCGTAACTACTTCTTTCATCGGGGCCGTAAGGTCAATTCGAAACCAGCGGTTCCCAGCCTTTTTCAATGAAATAATCCTAAATCGACTACTGTCCTTCCGATACTAGGCATAACAAGTCTGATTATATAGCCGCATGTCTCTTCTCTGACACTTTTGTCTGTCCTTTTTATTTTTATTATGAATTAACTTCATTTTTCATACAGAAAGAGTCGGAGCCAAATTGTATTCGCACTGAATACAAGCAAATAGTAATTGTAACGAAACAACAACAATAAACAAATATTTCAAACAAAGGCTGATGGGCGTACGGTATCTTATCTATAGTACTAGTTTTATTTCAACTTAATATTTATTATTGTTCGTTAGGGATAGCCTTCATCCTCTTTTATGTCTTTCGCGTACCCCTGATTTGGAATTAATGGTTGATACCAGCGTTTCCAAAACGTTTGTCATCCACGCCCCTTTAATAGATGTGGTTTCTTGCACGCCCCCTTTTTAATGAGTATTTGTTTATTTTTAGAGCAAAGCCACATTGGGTTATTCGTTGTGTCCACCGCGGGAATCGAGCCCCAGATTCTAGCATTGTGAGTCCGTAGACTTACCGCTGTCCCTCCGGGGGACATTTAAATGAGTGAAAGAATGAGTTAAGTGACGAGATATAATACTCAGACACAGATTAACATATTATATATGTTGTAGTAGTTACTTATTATTTTCATTAACAACAACAACAACAAAAAAAAAAGTTCACAGATCTTTCACTGTATGTGATTGTCTGCTTCCATTCCACTAAAGAACTAACCATGACAGAACTTCCCGCCATACTTATCTGATGGCTCAAGGTATTCAGGGCTGTAACGTTCTTATGTTCGGGGTTTTGTAATGTTTACACAACTTTACTTGGGTACATTATGTGTGTGTGCGTTATTCGATGTTTCTTACCAATAGAACAACCATAGAAAGCCATCTGACGCAGTTTCTTTCGAGTTGTTTTCACAGACTAACTTTAAGTTTTTCGTACACTCTGGTTTGGTTGTTTTTAATTTTGCGCAAAGCTCCACTAGAGCTATCTGCGCTAGCCGTTTATAATTTAGCAGTGATAAACTTGAGGGAAGACAGCTAGTCAATACTACCCACTGCCAATTCTTGGGCTACTTTTTTACCAACGAATTGCGGAATTGGCCTTCACATTATAACGCTCCCACGACCGAAAGGGCGAGCATGTTTGGTGATGGGGATTCGAACCTGTGACTCTCATATTGCGAGTCAAGCGCCTTAACCATCAGGCCATGCCAGGCCCGCACACTCTGGACACTGTAGTATTTTGTTTTCGTCTCATTACTCGTGTTAATACTTGTCTGCCACGATCTATTATCACTATTATGTTTGTCTGGCGTAGTTTTTATTTTTCGATACCTATGGTGAAACGACTTTTAACATTGTTATTCGGGAAACATTTAATTACTAAAGTGTTCATGTCATCGAGAATCCATTTAGACCTACACTTACAATCACGCCTCTTTGTAAATCTGACAGACCTTTTTAATCAATTTGACATTTTTAGAATCTTTTTTTGAAAAAAAAAATATTATACTATTCGAGTACAGACAAATTCAATAAAATAGACTCATTTAGTGCACAGTTAAATGTCATATGGCAACGTTCTCCTTTTAGAAACACCAGAACTTGGAGTTAAAAATTGGAGGTATTTCCATTATTTTGTCCAATACCTATAAGTTCTATTCCATAGAAATAACATTACATTTAACCTCCTGAGGTTCGAAATTGATAATCAAGGCATTTTAATTCTTAAAAACCTTTTGGCAACTTTAACATATGTCTGTAAAATTTCAAATATGCTTTTTTTTGTGTATGTGAAAGCGACTACTTGCGTCATATTTAACGCAGATTAAGATTCAATATTTCACTGCTACTGTTGCCTCTGCAAGAATCAGTTTTCATGAAAGCTGCCTAACGAAGAAGAGGAGTGTTTGATAGAAAATCGTGCTATTAACTGGCAGGTTTCAACAGTCCGTTGGTCAATCAATAACCTAACCTGTCAGTCCACTGGTTTTCACGATAACAAAGACTAAAGAATGGTATTTCTGGATATATGTATATTATGTCTTATTACTGCTACAGATAGGAGCCTGCTTGTCGTTCTTAATAAACTCGTGAACCCTGCTGCGTGACATTTTCGGGACTCAAAATTGCAGGTATATTTACAATACAATGACTTGATCATAAACGTGGGCACTCGGCATTTTACGGGATTTTTACTATGCGCTATTACCTCGTAACTGGAGAACTTATAGTCTGGTGGTGCGCTGTGAATGAACAAAGCCATAATATTTTGAACGACAAAACTTCATGAAAAATATATATATATGTACCAGTATTTTCATTCTATGAAATTCGATCAAAATAAATTGCAGTCTATCACTTACATAACATTATACATGCATCGTAAAAAAAGGTCATTTTTATTGGAACATTCGAAGTTCTTAGTACGTAAGCCATTTATCAATATTTATTAGGCTTAAAAGAAAACTCAAAGGAAATATAAATATATTGAATGTGTGTGCATATTTCCTCCGAGAGGATTAATTCGAAACTCAAAACTAAATCGATTGCGTGTTTAAGGTATTCAGCAAAAATGTAAGATTTTTAGTGCACTGGAGAGACTGGTTCCCATTTTGCCGACTCTGTTTAAAAGGGGGCAGTTACAATTGCTTAGAGCAAATATTAGACAACAGAGATGTATAAAATGAAATAGCTTTGGAAAGAATATATTAGTTTGTATGTCGAGTCTGTATAATTAAATCCCTGTCTATCTCCTTGTTCATAAACTAGCATGAGATGAAACTCTTAGATCATCGTGCGTTTTAAATTTTATTGTTGGAATCGGCACTCGCGAAAAAAAAAAAAAGGATTAATCTTAGTACAGAGGACCACAAACTCCGAGAGTATCTTTAATATAAAACTGGTCACAATTATATGTTATGCTATGGTTACTTCTAAGAATAATATGTATTTAGTGATGGGAGATTATTGATTTCAAGATTTCTATCGACTATTCGGTCAATAATAGTACTATTTTATCCAGCGAGTCTTATGAAAAAGCATAATGACTTGTTCATATTATATATATATAATACATGTGTGTCAGGGACTTTTTATGTTCCTGAGAAGGAAAAATTGTTTCAGTGCATGATTCAGGTTATAAAAACGACACCTGCCACCTGGTCTGAAAGAAAATTGTTTTTTTTTGTTTCTTATATTTCCTGTTGTAAGCGATCAAAATACTAGCAGTGACATTACTCTTGCATATATATAGAAATATATAACAATTTAGTCCAGAAATAAAAGTTTCATTATTTTCGGAGCTACATTTTAATGTAATAAGCAGAAGTTTGATTTGACATAATCGAGCTTCTATACACACACATGTTGTCCGGAAATAATGTTAACAAATGTATTAACAGTTGTTTCTTGACTGTGCTGTGGTGGATAGAGCACAGATAACCTATTGTATAGCTTTGTGCTTAACAACAACAACCAAACCGTAACAAACCTGGTTTTGCTAAAAATGTTTTCACGACCATTTCCCACTATAATGACGTTCCTTGCATGTTGCATGTACCTTCTTTAATGTACTAATGCAGTGGTTCCAAAATTGTTTTAGTCTGAGGCTTCCTTATTTTGTTTGTTTGTTTGTTTTGAATTTCGCGCAAAGCTACACGCTACACGCTAGCCGTCCCTAATTTAGCAGTGTAAGACTAGAGGGAAGGCAGCTAGTCATCACAACCCACCGCTAACTCTTGGGCTACTCTTTTGCCAACTAATAGTGGGATTGACTGTCACATTATAACGCCCCATGGCAGAAAGGGCGAGCATGTTTTGTGGGATTCGAACCCGCGACTCGCTTCTGATTCTATTGAAAATATACTATCATCTGTTCAATTCTTCCCTGAAACACAAGTAAACAATTTTGTTAACCTAATTTCCAGACACCCTTTATTACCTACGATTTAGTAAGGTCGTCTAGAATCACTCGAAGTCAATTTGTTCGTAAAGCAACACCTGCATCACTTTTAACGTTGCAGTTATCGTTTCTTTGTGATTGTGTTTCTGATCTCAGTCCATTTCCTGTGATTTTAGTACCTTGCGTTTCTGTTTTGAACGTTGTTAATGTTGCCTAACCCAAACCATTTGACTTGCATACGGTGGGGAGATGTTATGTAATGCAATATCCAATACACATTGACGGTGGCAAAATTAAAGAGTTATTACAGTGACGACCTCTAGTGCCATTTCTAGGACTTAGAGAAATGCACTCCTCCCATGATTCGTTATACATGTACACAAAATGTTTCTCCCGCATGTTACACTGTTCGTCTTACAGATACCCAAGCTGACTTTATAACCCCGCTGATATTGAAAATCCTACAGTACGTTAAAGATATAAAAATGATATTTTTACAGATAATACAGCTGTTCCAATGCGTTAAAGCCAGGTGGTTAGGGCGCTTGACTTGCAATCTGAGGGTCGCGGGTTCGAATCCCTGTCCCACCAAACATGCTCACCCTTTCAGCCGTGGGAGTGTTATAATGTGACGGTCAATCCCACTATTCGTTGGTAAAAGAGTAGCCCAAGAGTTAGCGGTGGGTGGTAATAACTAGCTGCCTTCCCTCTGGTCTTTCACTGCTAAATTAGGGACGGCTAGCGCAGATGGCCCTCGTGTACCTTTGCGCGAAATATAAAAAAAACAACAACAAACAAACCAATGAGTTAAAAAGTTGGTAACTTGATGGTTGAAACAATCTTCTAATTCTATGTGCCGTCTTATGAGCTCGGCTGCCCAAATAAACTAAACAACATTCAAGTCAAATATATTCTACACCAGTGTTTTACAAACGGGGTCATGTCGAAATTTCATAAAAAATATTTAAAGTATGTGATTTCTAGAATAACAAATATTTTTCGTAAAATTAAATTTATTTGAATTAAAACATTCAATTTTGGAATACAGCTTTTCATGTACACGGAATCTTTTTTCAAAACTAAAAAAACATTGACAGGTTTAAGGTCCGCGCAAAAACTAAAATTAAAAGGAGTCCTCGGGCTACTAAAGTTTGAAACCCGCTGGTCAATGATAATCTCGTTCTCAAACGTTTTTGATAGGATCTATTATAATCTCGCCCACCAATTTGAAGATTTCGTCCCAGTTCACAAAGAACAAATAAATTTAGCTTCAACAGAAAAGTCTGGGGCGTTTTTTGTTTTGTTTTTTGGCTATTATGTCTCAAGTCACACGAAAAGAATATACGTGAACTGACTTATAGGCTTATAGGTAAGTGCGATGTTTTTCTGACATTGATTATTTTAATGGAGTTTGCAATGAGTGCACTGTCGTTATGAGTTTGTAAAGTCATTAATGGAGGTAAAAGGGACCCTTCACTGTTAATAAATTGTTCACGAGACAGTGGTTTAGCAATATGATGACAGAATTACAAACCGGGGAACCCCGAAATCTAGACGAATCTCTGTATTTAACAGTATAGCATATTTTAGCCCCTCTAAAACCCCCGAATGTGAGTTTTTGTCGAAACAGTTGAAAACATTTTGTGTGTGTGGTGATAGAAATATGCAGATATATTGTACGGCGACCACCCAAACTCTTGTTTGTGTCAGAGTTAGTATATATATAATGTTTAATAAAATATTAGTGTCAAGAAATAATTTGCCCAGTAGCGTTATCTTAAGATCCCAGTTTTTGATATATGTGGTGAACGTGCCGTACTGCTGTGGAGCTGTGCTTTCGTGGCTTGCATCCTGTCATCGCCCCCCCCCCCCCCCAGGAACGCAGCGGTATGTCTGCGGACTTAGAACGCTAGAAACCGGGTTTCGATACTCGTGTTGGGCAGAGCACAGATAGCCCATTGTGTAGCTTTGTGCTTAATTACGAAAAAAAAAACATTTACGCTCTGCACTATGAGGCTGTGGCTCTGTCAAATCCCAATATTTGAGTAGCTCAAGAGTTGGCGGTGGGTGGTGTAGACTAGCTGCATTTCAACTCTAATCTATTACTTGAAAAATGTGAAAGACTTGCATAGATAGTCCTCATGCAGCTTTGTGCGAAATCCAACCAATCACCAAACAAACTATGCTGACGTTTGATGCATAATTTACATTTGCTTTATAGTTCTCAGTTATGTGACCTTTCTAGTCGACTGTACCAACAACTTCAATAAAACTTTGATGGCTGGAGAGGTTAAAATGTTAGAAGGGAAGGAAGAATCTCGTATATTCAGTACTAAAGTGAGAATCTTCGAAAATATGAGATTACAAATCTACTTGTATGCAATTCATTTTATCATTTGAAATACAATAGCTCGCATGTTAAAACAAACTGCGGAGTTGTGCACTATATGTAGAAAAATAAACGCTTTGTTAAAAATGATTGTTTTTTTCAAAAATTAACGCATTTTTAAAATGATTGTTTCCAAAAATAAACAAGTTTTTGAAAATGATTGTTTCCAGAAATATACACGTTATGGTCGTTTGTAAACATGAACGAATTTTTAAAAATGATTGTTTCTTAAACAATAAACGCATTTTTAGGAATGATGGTTTTTAGAAAATGTCGTACGATATTGATACAGTGGAGCTACAGTTTGCAATTCGTATGCTAACTGTACAGTTCAATCTTGATTACTATTACTATATAAACCACAATAATCTTTATTTAATGAACACTTTGTAGGAATAAGAGTAACAATATTTCGCTCTCGAGCACTTTGTACAGATTAGATTAAATTGTAATAATCTTCACTTAAAGTAAAAGTTGTACGAATTATGATGAACCATAATAATAATTCTCTATTGAGCACCTTCTAAAGATTAGGATGAATCATAATAATAATTTCTCGATTGAGCACTTTCTAAGGATTAGGATGAATCATAATAATAATTCTCGATTGAGCACTTTCTAAAGATTAGGATGAATCATAATAATAATTCTCGATTGAGCACTTTCTAAGGATTAGGGTGAATCATAATAATAATTCTCGATTGAGCACTTTCTAAGGATTAGGGTGAATCATAATAATCTTTATCTAATCATTCTAATGTATTCTTGCTACAGACAAGAATAAATCATATTATTTCTTTACTGAGCACTTTCTACAGATTAGAATACATCTTAATATTTCTCTTCTGAGCACTTATTGACGGATTAGGATGAATTATAATAATCTTTATCTTATGTATACTTTTTACAGATTGAAATAAAATCATATTATCTATTTGCTGAACACTTTCTACAGATTATAATATATCGTAACATTTCTCTACTGAGTATTTTCTATGGATTAGAATAGATCTTTATAATCTTTATTTCAAATAGTTTTTAACACGTCGTTTAAGGTGTAGGCGTAACATTTTTAACATTAAAGAATACGAAGTATACATTTTATTTGTTTTAGCGCAAAGCTGTACAATGGGTTATCTGTCTTGGGGATCGAGCCCCAATTTTTAGCGTTATAAGCTCTGAAGCCTAGCGCTAAACCACTGGGGTAGGGAAATAGTTTAGCACGTGTTCTTGATTCTGAGATTCTAAAACAACACCATATATTAGCATTGATGCCATGGCAACATGTAATGATATCCCCTAGTCATATAAAACTTTATAGTTTTCAAATAGCGAAAAAAAAAATGTATGAAACTTTAGAGATGTGATTAACAATCATCAAGTGACATTAGTAAAGTGCTTAAGTACACAAACTATAAAACAAACAATGATACCATCGATTGGCTTCTGATTCTATTGAAAATATACTATCATCTGAACATTCGAAAATCCTTCGGAAGATTTGAAAGGAACACCTTTCGAGTTCAGTAATTTATTATCATGATTATGAGCTCTAGAGCTCTGTGTAAGATTAAGGAGTGTTAGGAAAAACATATAGAGAGTGCATTAAATCTGTCCATTAAAAGAACAGGGAAGGTAAAGCATTTAATTTTATGACGCATTGATAAGAGATAGAGATATACTTTATTTAATCCGTGAGAGATAATTAATGCTATTTTATGAGATTCATTTGAAAACTTCTTAAGGACTGTCATTATTCTTTGCCCTAATATAATCTTAATCAGCGAGTATCCTATGTCTAAATGACTTTAGACCACAAAGTATTATTGCTACTTTAATTGTGTCTTATACCATATCTGACGGTTATTACTAAACGCTAAGCTATTACCAAGTTTCTCATACGTCCAACTTTAATCAAGTTATTAGTGGCTAAAGGTTTTAAAGTTACTAGTGGCTGAAGTTTTTCACGTTATTAGTGGCTAAAGTTTTTCAAGTTACTAGTGGCTAAAGTTTTTAAAGTTACTAGTGGCTGAAGTGGCTAAAGTTTTTAAAGTTACTAGTGGCTGAAGTTTTTCAAGTTACTAGTGGCTAAAGTGGCTAAAGTTTTTAAAGTTACTAGTGGCTAAAGTTTTTAAAGTTACTAGTGGCTGAAGTTTTTCACGTTATTAGTGGCTAAAGGTTTTCAAGTTACTAGTGGCTAAAGTTTTTAAAGTTACTAGTGGCTAAAGTTTTTAAAGTTACTAGTGGTTGAAGTTTTTCACGTTATTAGTGGCTAAAGGTTTTCAAGTCACTAGTGGCGGAAGTTTTTCACGTTATTAGTGGTTGAAGTTTTTCACGTTATTAGTGGCTGAAGTTTTTCAAGTTTTTAGTGGCTGAAGTTTTTACCCCGATTCATGGCTTTTTTTTTCAAGGTATGAACAGCTTATTCACTTTTGTCATTCTTATTAGCGTTCCTTTGCCATTCTTAGGAGTAACATAGGTTAAGATTAACCACAATGGTGGTATGTCAGATAAAAAACAAAACAAAAATTTCCAAAATAGGTGAAGATTTGTTGAAATGCCAAATTAGATAAAACTTTCTTTTTGTGCCTAAATGTAAAGATATGAAACTTTTGACCTTGATCTCCGATATTTGTCTCAAATCTATTTTCTGTTTATCAGAAAAACATGAGTATGTTCCTTTGTTGCTAATCGCCCAGCTACAAATGGCTATCTGAGCTGTGCCTGTTGCAGGGATCAAACCTCGAGCTTTAGAGTTATAAAACCTCTAGATTACCACTGAGTCACTGGGGTGGGGGGAGAAACATGGTCTGGAAAAAAAAAAGACTAGGACAGCTAATATGTTTTAAAACTCAAAAAGTCACAAAGAGGAATGCCCAATGAAGTGACCTAAGGCCTAAACCATAGCTGTAAGTGGTAAAAGTGTTACTTGATCTCGAAGTTAGAAGACCACGCCGTTTCGACCTTATTCATTCCGTCTGTCAATTCTAAATAAAGCTCCATCACAGCAGTTTTAAAAGGCTAACGCAGGAGAAGATAAACAGGGAGTTATAAATGATAAATCCGAAAATAAATTAGACTTGGCTAACAACATCTCCTCTCATTGTTTCTTAGGGAAAACAAAAACTGGAAAAAAAAATCAAGGGAATTTTTTTAATAAAACAAATAAGCTAATTTCCCGCTATATTTATTCAATAATGGTATTTCAGCTGATTTCTGATTGGTTCATTTTCACAATGTTATATTTTCAAGTGTAATTCTATAACATTCATTCGTACGTTGTACTTAATAATGGCAAAAAACAACAACTTGTAATTTGTCTTTTTCTTGGTTTTTCATCTTCCCCTGTTGGCATTTTATAATCTTATTTATTTAGAATAAATGACAGTTGTGGTAATCCAAAATTGGTTAATTAAGTACCGTAATAAAAAGATGTTCAAAGAAAATTCAAGTAAGATTTGATTGACACAAACTCAACCGAAATAAAAAAGAAACAAAGAAAATACTTTCTAATAAAATAAAAAATTCAAAACCACGAATAATGTTTCATTGTTCATAAATGGCCAGCTTCTCTATCTTCCATGTAGCAACAATTTCACTGAGCTCCAGACAAGGAGATTCTGAGCTGGAGTGTTAGCTTTGCTAGAGATTATAATCTAGTTTCAGTTCTACCAATACTTCCGAGGAGGCCTCGTCACACTCGTCATTATCAAAGAAAGGGAAAAACAGTATTTCCCGTGTGTCTATTCCTGCATGTGTCCAGTACGCCAGATGTCGTGGCAAAAGAATTAACGATTTATCCAGTGTACTGGCTCTTCCACAAGCACGATACCTGACCCAGTGTTTCAGCCTGAGAGATGGATTAGCGCTGTTCACAGCTTGATGCATTCTGCTCCCGTAGAATGTCTAACTAAATACAGACAGCCTTTACTAAGTTTTGAAGTATTTTCCAAAATAAAGATATATATATATATATTCCATGTTCTGAAGAGGTTACAGTCATGACGATTGCATGTTACATATTCTGAAACACAACTGTATAACGCATGAATTACTGCATATGTTTTGGCTTCTATTTGTATTTTACATAAATAGAAGATACAACCGAGAGAACTTGTGGGGTTTTTCGTCTATTGCCAAAACATATATCGTTTCTTGCTTACTGTAATAAAAACTTTCCCCCTGGATTGCACTCAAACATAAATTAAGTCGCAATTAAAAATATTAATTATAAGAGTGCAAGCACAGAGCTCTAAAGTGGAAAAACGATGAATAAATAAAACATGTAATCTATAAATGACTTGGTTTGACCTCGTGAAATTTAGTATGTATATGTAGGAGAAGGAAAGCAGAAAACGTATCACAACAGTTTCTTCAATTCGCATTGAGAAGGAGCAATACTTAACGACATGTATGTAGTGTATTATTTATTAATGATATAAACCCAGTTCTTCTTGTATATAGTGTATTACTTATTAATGATATAAACCCAGTTCTTGTTGTATGTAGTGTATTACTTATTGATGATATAAACCCAGTTCTTGTTGTATATAGTGTATTACTTATTAATGATATAAACCCAGTTCTTCTTGTATATAGTGTATTACTTATTAATGATATAAACCCAGTTCTTGTTGTATATAGTGTATTACTTATTAATGATATAAACCCAGTTCTTGTTGTATGTAGTGTATTACTTATTAATGATATAAACCCAGTTCTTGTTGTATGTAGTGTATTACTTATTAATGATATAAACACAGTTCTTGTTGTATGTAGTGTATTACTTATTAATGATATAAACCAGTTCTTGTTGTATGTAGTGTATTACTTATTAATGATATAAACCCAGTTCTTGTTGTATATAGTGTATTACTTATTAATGATATAAACACAGTTCTTGGGGGATATAGTGTATTACTTATTAATTAAATGAGCCCAGTTATTGAGGTATATAGAGTATTACTTATTAGCTAAATGAGTCCAGTTATTGAGGTATATAGAGTATTACTTATTAGCTAAATGAGTCCAGTTATTGGGGTATATAGTGTATTACTTATTAGCTAAATGAGTCCAGTTATTGGGGTATATAGTTTAATGTCTGTTATGAAGATGAATCAAGTTCTTGGGATTTTTTAGTAGAATGCCTTTCAATGAGATGAACCTAGTTCTTGTGTATTTTAATGTTGTACCTGATTAGGAGATGAACCTAGTTCTTGTGTATTTTAATGTTGTACCTGATAAGGAGATGAACCTAGTTCTTGTGATTTTAATGTTGTACCTGATAAGGAGATGAACCCAGTTCTTGTGTATTTTAATGTTGTACCTGATAAGGAGATGAACCCAGTTCTTGTGTATTTTAATGTTGTACCTGACAAGGAGATGAACCTAGTTCTTGTGTATTTTAATGTTGTACCTGACAAGGAGATGAACCCAGTTCTTGTGTATTTTAATGTTGTACCTGATAAGGAGATGAAACCTAGTTCTTGTGTATTTTAATGTTGTACCTGATAAGGAGATGAACCCAGTTCTTGTGTATTTTAATGTTGTACCTGATAAGGAGATGAACCCAGTTCTTGTGTATTTTAATGTTGTACCTGATAAGGAGATGAACCTAGTTCTTGTGTATTTTAATGTTGTACCTGATAAGGAGATGAACCCAGTTCTTGTATATTTTAACGTTGTACCTGATAAGGAGATGAACCTAGTTCTTGTGTATTTTAATGTTGTACCTGATAAGGAGATGAACCTAGTTCTTGTGTATTTTAATGTTTTACCTGATAAGGAGATGAACCCAGTTCTTGTGTATTTTCATGTTTTACCTGATAAGGAGATGAACCTAGTTCTTGTGTATTTTAATGTTGTACCTGATTAGGAGATGAACCTAGTTCTTGTGTATTTTAATGTTGTACCTGATAAGGAGATGAACCTAGTTCTTGTGTATTTTCATGTTTTACCTGATAAGGAGATGAACCTAGTTCTTGTGTATTTTAATGTTGTACCTGATAAGGAGATGAACCCAGTTCTTGGGTTTTTAGCATGAAATGCAACATAAGGTGCACTAATGTTATATAAGCTTAATAATCAATTTCCTACTCACATATCAAGAAGGTTTCCATTTTTTACCAAAGATAGACGTTAACATCAAGAACCTACTATAAAAGTAAGACATACAACTACTAAAGCTATACAGTTAAATATTTACTGAATAGAACGCGTGTCTCTAGATATCATACGACACCAATATAATGCACGAAGTTTCACGATTCTACAATTCAAATTTCTTAGGCCTGAATGTATAAAACGTGTTATTTTCACACAGTTATGAATATCGATATCAAAGACAAAAATGAATAAAAATCCCATAACTCGAGCGCTTTCGAAAGATGGACATTTATTTTTCAGGGGCAATTTGGTGGCACCATAGACAGAAACAATTTAAATAATCCACCTTTCTATAACTTGGAATTATCTGGACCTTTCTATATAAAGCACGACACATTATTATTAACATAATATATACAAATGCGTCAACTTTTCCCATCTTGGGACTATCTTGATCTCTATGTATAAAGCAGGACACTTGAAACTATTTGGACCTTCGTGTAAAGCATGAATTATCATTGTAATTATAAAAGTGACCCGTTTATTATGTAAAAAATCGTTAAGTTTCCTTTACTTTGTTTAGTATTTTGGCCTGCTAGTAGATATTCCGATATATCTATACTGATAAACATGGCAAACATCTGTTTTCTGATCACTAAAACCATAAATTACCGATTTTTTTACGTTTACCTGGGTTTATGCGACAAAAACGTGGTATAGAAAACACATACTAAAACCAAAATTACTGATTATAAAATGATCGCCTTTTATCACTAAAACCTGTAAACTTTATTCCTATGTCATTTTAGATTGGTTAGGCTTACATGACCGAGTTCTGACAATGTGAATCTCCTCTGTGATAAAACTGAACAACAAGAGACACTGTAGATACTGATTAATTGCCTCCACATAGATTATTCCTTTTATAGAATTATTAAAGTCAGTTCTTCTTATAAAAAGCTCAGTCTATTTCTGTGCGCTAAGAAACATCTTAAATGTACGGTCTGGTTGTGCTTTCATGCACATGCTTTGGTATAACCAGCCATGTTGACTTTAGGTAAGAAACATCTTCAATAATCGGTCTGGCTGTGCTTTCATGCACATGCTTTGGTATAACCAGCCATGTTGACTTTAGGTAAGAAACATCTTCAATAATCGGTCTGGCTGTGCTTTCATGCACATGCTTTGGTATAACCAGCCATGTTGACTTTAGGTAAGAAACATCTTCAATAATCGGTCTGGCTGTGCCTTAATGCCCAATATTTGCTGTAGTAAACCATGTTGACTTTAGATAAGAAACATCTTAAATGTACGGTCTGGTTGTGCTTTCATGCACATGCTTTGGTATAACCAGCCACGTTGACTTTAGGTAAGAAACATCTTCAATAATCGGTCTGGCTGTGCCTTAATGCCCAATATTTGCTGTAGTAAACCACGTTGACTTTAGATAAGAAACATTTTAACTAAATGGTCTGGCCTTGCCCTAAAGCACAAGCTTTGGTATAACCAACAATTTTGACTTAAGTCTGTTTGTTTGTAGTTAAACACAAATCTACACAATGAGATAACTGTGCTCTGCCCACCACGGGTATCGAAACCCAGTTTCTAGCGTTGTAAATCCGCAGACATACCGCTGTGACAGTGAGGGGCTTTGACTAAGAACCAGGTGAAGAAACATCTGCTTTCTTATGACTGAAATATGGCTATGATTACGAAGATGCAGTTTAGAATATTTAAAGATATTAGGCAAATAAAAAACGTTTATAATGTACGTTGGCCTTGGCAACTCAAAAACTGGTTTAGTTCAATGAGTTATGTTGTTATTTTGTATCAAACAGACTATGCGTGTACAGGCATGCTTTCCTATCATAAAAGCAATTCGTACATCGTTATTATTTATATTTTTAAAGAACAGAGTTGGAATTTTCAACTTGATGGTACCATATGCGCACGAGAGATAAATGGCCAGGTCAGAGAACATTAGATTCAGGTATAAATATCTGTAATTCTGAACTGGTGATCAGAGGAAAAGCAGACAGACAGAAGCACCCAACGGTTTATTTGGTATCGATCCGCATCCCGACACACTAATCACGAGATTACGTTTAACCCTTTATAATTTCTTATTTTAATTCTAATCTAATTAGTGCTTGGAAAGACAAATTTCCCATTGTACTTTTTTTGGTTTGTACTTTCAAAATAAATCTGTACTTGTAACAATAAAGAATCCTCAATAGCCGCGGCTGTAATTATATCTCAAATCGGTCAAGAGATGGAGCAATGAGCTAAAAATTTGCACTTGAAAAATAATTCAGAGCCATTCTATGAGCCGCTATGCTGCGACTAAAACGAAAAAAAAATCAATAAATAAATACGATAAAATTAAGCCTTAGAAAGTAAGTTGTTTACCAAAATTAATTATATATTTTAAATGTCCCCAAAAAGACTGAAAATACACGAATAATACTTAACATAGTTAGAGAAATATTTATAAAACCAGTATGCTAGCAAAACCTGTCAATTACGAACTGTCAGACACTCAAAGTAGGTATGTCAGTCACTTCTCGACACATAATCTCCCCAACCCCCCACCCAAATAAAAAAAAAATGTCTGCCTGTTTCTTTAAGAGCAAAGCCACGTCGGGCTATCTGTTGCGTCCGCCACGGGGATCGAACCCCGGATTTTAACTTGTAAGTCCGTTAACTTACCATTGTTGACATAGAGGTCACTAGTTTTTCGACTGGTAGGTAGAAGATATTTAGCAAGAATTTATCGTAAACAAACTCATATTATTATTGTTATTATTATCACGGCAAGATCTCGTTTAATATAGTAAATTAAAAACAAATACATTTGTAAAATTACAGTAAACTTTTGTTACTACAATGGTCAAGTAAGAAAGTTATGATACTCAAACGTTGCTGAAACGTTCATTATTGCTTAGCACACATTAATTTACTCTTTCACTGCAACATTTATAGATAAACAACTATCTCAAAGCCAGATTTAATTTTAGAGACAACAGAAAAAACAAAGAGACACGTGTTTTAATAATTATCTGAAGTTTGAGGGGCATACACTTTCATCATGGTGATACAAAATTACAAACCCATAGGGCAATGTTCCGAGGAGAGTACTCACGGCACTGAAAGAGTAAATATGAATATTGTCTTTTTTTTTCGGTTATTTCAAAAAATGAATGAGTGTATAATCCGTTAGAATAACTTTCAAGATCACAGTATTCTTAGATAGTCCTAGTATTTTCAAATTGAACAGAATTTTATGCACCCATGGACTAAACAATGCGGTCTGAGACCCCTATATTGTTAAGCTATAACTTCTGAAACCCCTATAGGGTTAAACTATAGTTTCTGAGACCCCTGTAGTGTTAAGGTATAACTTCTGAGACCCCTATAGGGTTAAGGTATAACCGAGCCTAATTGTGTCCTCCCGACCAGGGGGGGGGGGTTAGCTAATCAGCAACACTCGGCACCACACGGCTTTGTTATGCGTTAAACCGAAAAATAAAATTGACTGTCACACTTATAACGCACACGAAGCCGATAATTCGCACACGAAGAAAAATAACCATGATAACTGGATAGATACCTCTAGTTAGGCTTAAGGTGACCTCTCCAATTGCTTAGCAGACATCGTATCCAGCTGCAATTATTTACCAAGCCCTGACATTAAACACTGGTTATTTTTATTCAGTTCCCCAAGCTTGCATTTTTAGTAACCATTTAACTCCTTTCTGTAATTCACTCTAAACATTTTTAAGAAGAATTTTAAACAGGAACACATAAAAAGAAGATAATGTTCGTCAGTTTATCTTTCTAAGGACATTAATAGAGATAATATAAAACTACCTTTAAGGAGTTGTTATAATAAATCCAATGGGCTGCTCAATAACTCGTTAAAGCGATCATGATAATTACCCCACTGTGATTCATTCAAAGAGCGTATACAGCTAATGATTAAATAATTATCAGGATAAAAAAATCCTGTTTAACATTTTTATGCGTTTAGCCAAGCACAAGTTTAAAGAATGAAGATGAACAGTGGTGTAGTTTTTTGCGTGTAACGATTCGGACTATGTAATATTTAACGATAACAAATAAAAAACACACACAGACATACACAGTTTACGTATGCATAGTTATAACGATTGCAGGTTTATACTAATGTCTGCGCATGCTCTCCGTGAGCGCTGAAGATCACAATGGAAAGATTACACGTAAAGTTTGTGTGGTTCATGTCTGCTTGCAATTTCAAGTTTATCGATTCCGTCAATGTTGGGTTTCTAATTGATGGGGTTAAAGTCTGTGTCCGATATAAAAACCAAAGACATTGTATTCATGAAAAAACGAATGTTGAGTTTAATTGATTTTATTTCGTCACTAACCCACATAGCTATGGCATGGGAATATAAAGGACAGAAAGGGAGAGAAAATAGTGAAAAAACACGTGTTCAAAGGTGTGTTTTTTTCCTCCCATTCTTATTTTTAGTCCTAATAGCGTTAGTAATTACTGCACATATATACATCGCTTGGGCGTGTGTCAAGTACCTTTTTATGCGAAAATACAAAGACAAGTTTCACATACGACTAACCTTATGGCCCATGTTTATTCGTACTGGTGCGTGTGTCATATTAGTTCTTTATAATTTCCATTTTCACATTATCGTGTTGTTTTTTAACTACTGAAGCCCAAGAAGGATAATGTCTTCTGTAGCCTTTTGCTATTGGAGTTGGATTTTTAAATTTGGTTTGGTATGAAGTTCACGTAAAGCTACACGAGGGCTATCTGCGCTAGCCAACCCTAATTTAGCAATGAAAGACTAGAGGAAAGGCAGCTAGTCATCACCACCCACCGCCAACTCTTGGACTACTCTTTTACCAACGAATAGTGGGATTGACCGTCATATTATAACGCCCCACGACTGAAAGGGCGAGCATGTTTGACGGGATGGGAATTCGAACCCGCGACCCTCAGATTGCGAATCTAGCACCTTAACCACATGGCCATGTCAGGCTCTGGATTTTTAGAGCAACCTTACACAATAGGCTGTCTGTACTCTGTTCATCGCAAGGAATCGAATCCCCGATTTTAACATTATAAATCCACTAACTTACTTGCTGGCCCACTAAAACAACAAAGTAAATCCTTTTACAATAAGTTACATATATAAGCAAAACCTTCGTGGTTTGATTTATTTGAGGGAAACGGCAAATCGTGAGGAATCAAGAAATGTATAAAAATTAATAGCTGATAACATTTTAAATATAGTTGGAAATAATGGGCCGGAGCAAACGCGAAGTTGTAATAAGAATTAAACGTCGCCACTGGTTTGTTTGTTGTTAAGCACAAACCTATACAATGTGCTATCTGTGATCTGCCCACAGCGAGTATTGAAACCCGATATTTAACGTTATAAGCCTTTAGAGTTACCGCTAAGTCACCAGGGGTGGGGGCAAATGCCACCGAATTATAATATGTATTACAATAAACTGGCGAGATAATTGTTTTAAAGAGCCTCTACTCCTACAGATTGCAAACTATTGAAAACAGGACAGCTGAATAATAAGATGTGAAACTAGTCCTTTAACATTAATCTACTTGCTGATAGACTGATGTGGAAAAATACCTGATATATGACTAGTTTTAGTTTGCTTTCTAGAATCTTGCGTGTTTTAAACGAACATCATATTAATTTCTTAACTGGCCAAAGTGTTCTATAATTGTCAGAGACGGCGCCAGCCTCTTTCCAGTGAGGGGGATGAATTGGGGGATTTACTCTACATATACTCTTAACCAGCTTTAACAGTAAGCACTTTTCGTTGGGCGAGGGGGCTACAAGGGAGACTACGGCACATTTAGGGGTAGCTTCAGGAACCCCCCACCCGCTTTGTTGTCGCAACACTTAAGTTTCTAGTATTGTTATTGTAATATGAATAAAAATGGTACATATTAAAATCTAAACGACTTTTGTTTACAGGATCTGTAAATAACAACGGTACTACGTAAGGATTAGTTATAATAAGACAACTGTGCAGTTTGTTCGTTAGAAAATCTTGTAACTAAATGTTTGTGTATAAATAAAGTAGTATTCGTTCGAATTTCCCAAGCATGAAAGCGGAATTCTGCTCAAGTAGTTAGATTGAACAACAAGCTCTGTAGGGTGACCAGTCTTAGTGGGATTAAGTGTATATATTTCTCGAAATATTATCTTCATTTCAATATAAATCCACTGCTGTAGACTAGAGTCATGACTAAGAATTTCTTAACTTTATTAACACACAGAATCCCATGATAAATCGTGCTTCAAATTCGACGTAATTTTAAATCTATTTAGGCTTCATCGATTTTAATATAATCTTCGCTGTAACCTTCTATTAAGAAATTAAGTAAAAGACGTCAAAAAAAAAGAAAAAGTTGACAGGCGAATGAAATTCAAAACCACTAGGTGACAAGCCAGGTTATTAGGCTAATGTTTACTAACGTTACTCGAGAAAGTAAGAAGTTTTTAAACGAGGGCAACATCGTTTGTTATGTAGCCTGAGAACCAACTAACCCATTTTACACGATATGAAGTTGTTCAAAGATTATTTGGCTTCCCCCATAATCGAAAACATAAGCGCCAACTCAGTGGGTGCTATAGGTGTTTGAGTACCCCTAATATTTATTGATGTGAGCGCACAATTGAGCACCCTGAAACTCTACAAAAAAAACAAAAAAACACACCCACCACACTCAACCATTTAGAAAATTTGCACTAATGGCCAGAAGAACCTCAGCATTCTTCTAGCAGACGCGGTTTAATAACTAGTGTACTAGAATGGTGAATCCAATGATTTACAGTTCGCGTTCCGTTGCCTTAAAAATGTGTTCCATATTTTGGGGACGTGTTTACGCTAATAATAGTGACGATCAAATCCCACTATTCGGTCAGACAAGGGGAGCCGAACATTTGACGTTGGGTGCTGTTCTCTGAATGCCTTCTCGCTAGCTTATCAGTTCAAAATTAGGGACGGCTACGTGCAGAGGCCCCTTATGCTGATGGACTAACCCGCCGGGCATAAAATCAGAGTGAATATAGTGCATTTAGATTGAATGTAATACCACCATAAGATGACGCAGTTTGAGTCCTGTAAACAAGTACGGTTGAACTAAGAATAATGCACGTCAGTGTTTTATCGTACAAAACGTATTATCATAGTTAACTTTAAAAGTTTTAAGCAGTTTAGCTCTGGATAAAAATTCTAAACAAGCAAATAAATTTGTGTTCTTGTTGAGCACAAAGGCTATCTGTGCTCTGTCCACCGTGGTATCGGAACGTCACTTTTATTTATATATCCTCAGACTTCACGCTGAGCCAGTGGGAGGGGGGGGCAAATAAACAACCATTGTTCTTTACCGTTTTATATCTATAACAAATGCTGCTTTTGACAAGACAAAGGAGCTCTTGATAACATACTGACACGTAAAAAGAATGTCTGAGATATATATTACTAAGGAGTTTAACAAGCACGTTCAGTCTCTTCGAGTTCGGTACGAAAGACGATTTCTTTTACCATCGCTTAAAAATCTACGAAGCCTATCTGAAGAACGCCCGGTAGCTTCAGTTAAACCGTCATCTATTCTATAAAACTTATAGAGTCAAATACATCAACGTGAAATACCATAAATATGCCAAAAATACCAAAAAAAGTTCGTAATGAATACATATGTATATTTTGAGTCAATAACATTTAAGCGTTTTTTTTTCACTGAACGTACCTTCTATATAGGTATCAAATGGAAAGAACACCTTGCCCAGGTGGTTAGGGCGCTCGACTCGCAATCTGCGGGTTACGGGTTAGAATCCCCATCGCACCAAACATGCTCGCCGTTTTTGGCCGTGGGGCGTTATAATGTGACTGTCAATCCATAACAAACAAACAAATTGTTAAACAAATGTTCTGAATGCACGTTTAGCTAGTAAGCAGCATAAACATGTTAAAAAGGTGGAATAGGTTTGAATATCACCCAAAGTTACACGAGGGTTATCTGCGTTAGCCGTCCATAATTTAGCAGTGACTAGACCAGAGGGAAGGCAGCTCTAGTCAATATCACTCACTGACAACTTTTGGGCTACTCTTTTTACCAACGAATAGTGGGATTTACTGTCACATTATAATGCTTCCACAGCTTAAAGGGCGAGCATGTTCGGTGGGACAGGAATTCGAACCCATGACCCGAAGATTACGAGTCGAGCGCCCTAACCATCAAGCTATGCCGGGCCTAAGTGGAATGAAATATGGAATTACATATCTGAAAATGCGCTGTAATACAGCAGAAACAATAGAAAGGCATTCCATTTTGTTGTGGCACACGGCCGAACACCAGCCCGAAACAGAATTCGTTACATTAAACTTTAGAAAACGTTCATGTGAAGTATTGCGTTGTCAAATACACCAAGTTTTTTCCAAAGTCTTGATTATTTCTTTGAAATTATTTATACTCATCCAGTCATTGAAGGGAGAGAAAATTTCAAACACTACTAAAAGACGACTCTCTATATAGCCCATGAAAATAAATTACACAAAAATTAGTTCTCCAGTTTGTGTTCTTTCTACACTAGTTTCGTTTATTTGTTTTGAATTTTCGCGCAAAGCTACACGAGGGCTATGTGCGCTAGCCGTCCCTAATTTAGCAGTGTAAGACTTGAGGGAAGGCAGCTAGTCATCACCGCCAAGTCTCGGGCTACTCTTTTACCAACGAATAGTGGGATTGACCGTCACATTATAGCGTCCCACGGCTGAAAGGGGGAGCATGTTTGGTGGGCCAGTTTCGTTTGTAATTTAATTGCCCCCTCCAGTGACATATTATACCAAAGTATTAAAACGGTAAGTCTGAAGGCTTATAACGCTACAAAATGGGTTTTGATACCCGTTCGTGATAAACATGGGCACAGATAGCCCATTGTGTAGCTTGTGTTTAACAACAAATTGCCCACCTCGAAAAGTAATAATATATTTGATAAAATGATATAATTCAAAATAAAAAAGCCAGAAGCAACCCCAATAAATGTGTAAACTGGACACAAATTTTCTTTGCTCCACCATCCGTTTGGAGTTTCAACGAATTTGGCGCCAAAAATTACATACGACGATTAAAGTCACGTTGATAGAAAAAATACTTACAACATAGCAAAACTCATTAACGTTATAAAAAAATACATGAAAATCAAAAATGTTCTGAAGATCCATAATGGGCCAAGTGTTGCCTAGTGGCTAGCGTACTAGACTGTGAATTCGAGGGACTGTGGTTCGCGTTCCGTTGCTACAAATTCACACTCTTTATAAGAGTGATAGTCAAATCCATTTATTCGATTGGGATGGTCTTTTACCAACGAATAGTGCATTGACCGTCACATTATAACGCCATCATGGCTGAAAGAGCGAGCATGTTTGGTGACGGAACTCTAACCTTCGACCCGCAAGCCATGCTAGGACTGAAAAAAGTTGAATTTTTTGTTTTATTTCTTCAGAATGTAGCTATTATATTCACTTATATATATATATTTCATAATTTATAAACAAACACATATATTGTACAAATAATTTCTGTACCCATTCTTTGCAGAACGCTCGAGATAGCATAACGTTTAGTTAACAAAGTAATACACCTAAAATATATTGATGAAATATTTATACGTCTCCATAACTTACCAGTTGCACTAGAAGTTAATAATACATATGTGCGGTTATAGCAAAACAATTTTTATATACAAGCAGATATTTGGTGTCTCTCACCACTAGAGTGATTCGTCTCTGACGATGATGTAAGACAAGGCGTTACGGAAAAATACACAAAACAGTCACTTAATTAGCTGAAATTTCTTACAGACAAAGCTTTAACACTTTTATAAAAACTTATAATTATAGCATTTAACTTTTGTTGACTCCACTTGGATTGTTAACCAGACTAAGATTGTAAATTAACTGTGTGAATTGCAGAGAAACGATTGTCGTTATAAGTCTAGATTTATATTTTATCAAGAGTTAAATTCATGCTTTTACACAGACCTAGCATGGCCTGGAGGTTAAGGTGATAGACTTGAAATATGCGGTATTCAGATTCGAATCCCGTCGCCAAACGTGTTAGCTTTTTCACCCGTGGGGGCGCTATAATATGACAGTAAATTCCAAGTATTGCCGGTTGTCTTCCCTCTGATTTACAGTAGCCTTAGTAGCTTTGCCATAAACAAACAGACTAACTACTATGAACTTTAAAAAAATCTAAGGTGTGAAATTACAATTTTGGGCAACTAGTTTCACAAGGCAATAAACGTAAAATAAAACCTGCGCACGCAGACAAAGCTCAACATTCACTTTTGAAATGAAGGAAGAACAGGCATGACTAATGTTGATGCCAAATATATTTCGCAAGCAGGTTATTCTATGCTAAATTGTTAAGAATTAATCACACTATCATTCACATTTCAAAATGTGGCGTAACTTAAAGAATAAAAATGTAGATTTACCGTATGTTATTGTTGAGCGGCTTTTAGCATGACTGAAATGCTCAACAATTACTTTTCGCGGTGGGCTTTTGCTTTGAGTGAAACCAATAGTGCAATACAATTAACCTCTTTAAAGTCCATGAAATAATTTAAACTGATAGATTAACTTAAACTTTTCCCGTAACTGTAGGCTGGTACTTTATTAGATTAACTTAAACTTTTCCCATAACTGTAGACGGGTACTTTTATTAGATTAACTTAAACCTTTCCCGTCACTGGGGACGGGTACTTTTGATAGGTTAACTTAAACTTTCCCGTCACTGGGGACGGGTACTTTTGATAGATTAACTTAAACTTTTCCCGTCACTGGGGACGGGTACTTTTGCTTGTTTCTAAATAATCTAATTACACAACTTTACGAAGAACATTTCTCTTTAAAAAATATATTGAACTAACCTACTCTCACCCTTGTCATATTTTTAAACAAAAGTGTAAAAAGAAACATAAAAATAAAGTAATCTTGTTTTCCCTGTTCTCAAATTCCTTGCTTTTAGACTCTGTTATCAGTATATATCACTGTACGTGATTATCCTTTTACGAGGTATTAAAAGAAATACTGTGTTCCTATCTTCCCAAACAGATGAGAAGTTCGAATTAAAAGTAGTAGCCAAAACCAAATTGAAAAAAACCAACAGAAAAAAACATGCTTTCATGTATGGAAAAAGTTTGTAAGGTTTGGTAACCAAAGAAATGACAGATAATCGTGCCAATTACATCTCACACAAAATGTTGCAACACAGGACTTCTTATAAAATTCACGGTTGATAATGCATTAGGTATAACACTAACAAATGTTTTAACTATTGAAATATTCTCTTCCATTTAACCTATACGTGATAACACAAATCTGTATAGAACCTTTCACGGTATTGATTTTTCAAGTACTAAATACATATTAACATTAGCCTTACGGAATCAACATACAGACATGCCTACCCTGTTTTCGGTCTTCTATTTTTTAAGCCGTTGATTGCCTCATTGGACGCCCGACAGCTCTTTACACGGGATGAGATTACAGCGTTTACCATACTGTATGATACTAGTCACCGAGGTAATGAAAAGGAGAGAATGTTTTTTTTTGTTTTTTGTTTTACTTGATATACAGTTAATGCTGCTTAACACGTAACACGAATTTAGAAAAATAATAATGTTATTTTATCCGACGTAGTTCGGGGTAGTGGACAAGGTATTTAGTGCCCTCTGTCCATTAGTTTTAATTTATTCGGCGATAACTACAGAACGGATAAGAATAGATTTACATAACTAGAATTGGGAACACGGTACAGTGTATCTTGTACCGTCTGTCCGTTTGCTTTTTATTTATTCGACGATAACTACGGAACGGATAAGAACAGAAATACAAAGCTGGGGGTGGGCGACAAGGCATTTAGTAGCGTCTGACTTTTTGTTGTGTTATTTGTTCGGTGATAACTACGGAACGGATAAGAACAGAAATACAAAGCTGGGGGTGGGCGACAAGACATTTAGTAGCGTCTGACCTTTGTTGTGTTATTTGTTCGGTGATAACTACGGAACGAACAAGGACAAAATACAAAACTGGGGTGGGCGACAAGGCATTTAGTAGCGTCTGACTTTTTGTTGTGTTATTTGTTCGGTGATAACTACGGAACGAACAAGGACAAAATACAAAACTTGATACGTGTGTTCTTTGCATACCTTGAAATATATGTCGAAACATGAAAGTCTCAAGATTTATTGAAAAGTCGTTTGTTTAGTTTCGTTTGTTTTGAATTTCACGCAAAGCTACCGAGGGTTATCTGCGCTAGTCGTTCCTAATTTTGCAGTGAAAGACTAAAGGGAAGTCAGCTAGTCATTACCACCAACCGCCAACTCTTGAGCTACTCTTTTTGCCAATGAATAGTGGGATTGACCGTCACATTATAACGTCCCCCCCCCCCGGCTGAAAGGCGAGCATGTTTGGTGGGACGGGGATTCGAACCCGTGACCCTCAGATTGCGAATAGAGCTCCCTAACCACCTGGCCATGAAAAAGATAAAGTCTAAGAAGATATGACGTCGCATTACACACTGAATAAAATAAAAAACAACAAGAAAGAACTGTATATAAATATCCAATAATGTGCTATTACAGTCAGGCTTCGGTTTTATTTATATTGAATGTAGTCACTGTATAAGGTATTAAGACGAGTACAAAATGCCGTTTACGCTATGAAATAAGTGTAGATTTTGATGCTTTACTCAGGATCCATTAAGCATATTTACCCTTGTAAACACTTACTCGTGATCCATCAAGCATATATAATATTGTAAACACTTACTCAGGATCCATCAAGCATATTTACTCTTGTAAACACTTACTCGTGATCCATCAAGAATATTTACCCTTGTAAACACTTACTCAGGATCCATCAAGAATATTTACCCTTGTAAACACTTACTCAGGATCCATCAAGGATATTTACCCTTGTAAACACGTACTCAGGATCCATCAAGCATATTTAATCTTGTAAACAGACTATTTGTAGAAATAGGTGGTTCATAAGAAATAAATAATATGAGGAACTGTTTAAGGAAATTAAACACAACACTTTAAAGAAATAAAAACAACACTTTAAAGAAATAAAACAAGTTTTATCATATTTATATTTAAGCTAGTTTTAAATAGAACTGTAACCAAAGTTTAACATCAAAACTAACAAATATTCGATATCATACTGTTGTAAGATGTTAATTTAGATGAGGTCTTTGCTAGAGAGCACATGACGCAATATCGAGAAATTTCATTAAAGTCAAGAATCTAGAAGTTTTTACGTAGTACGATTTAGAAATAAGAGTACGGTATAAATACGCCAATCAGTGAAGCAGTGATTACCGAGTAGTTTAATTAGTTCAGTGTCGGTTAAACAGTCAGAGCTATTGCATTTGAAATTGTAAGAAAGTTGTGTATTTGTGAGTTCTCGGAAGTTCTGTTCAAGCATTATTTGTGAAGTTAGGCCTACAAGTAAACGTAGCCTGAAAACGAACGTTAATCATTTATTAAAGAAATGTATTAATTCGCTATCGTTACCTGGGATGAATTTCGCATTATTTTTACCAAGTAATCCAAAAGAGCCCATTTAACGATATTATTCCGAGTTACTTTACGACTTGAAAATGGAATGTGGTGTATGAGGTAAAGCGTAAGAGCTGAACTTGGTTAATCAACTAATAGTAGACTGAAATTTGAGCATGAAGTAAAAATCACTGGTGTAAGCTCAGAACCCCAACCAATAAAATTAATTTGTGTGTTATTTAACGAGCTGATGACCCTATCGCTGGGCGGTCATCAGGTAAGCTGAACAACTCAAAAACGGTTAGTACTGTACGCAACACGTCTTTTTATATATGTTTGTTTCAGTATAAAGCCAACACATTGGGCTATCTCGATCTCAAGAAACTTAATGTTGACCCATTGGAGTGGGGATGGGATCACGTGACATGCATGAGACAGTTCGAAAGAAAGAAAAAAAATGTTAATTGCAAGAAATATTTTTAAATATAAAGAACCAAACGTTCAGTGAATTAAAACTATATAGTTAGAAGATTTGCCGTTTACTTTGTCTTCCTTTCTGAGAATGAGCAACGTTTTCTTTAAGAGGAGGTGACTTTCCACTTTGTCCTACAAACTACTTTATGAAGTAAAAGTTATTATTTTAAAGCTGTTATGTGATCTTTCTGTTGTATGGACTTTGACAAATTAAAATAAATACTTTACAAATACGCAAGTTGACCACAATATATTTTTCGCTGCATATTCTATATAGTAATAACAAATGGTTAATAAACAAGGAAACCAACCTCAATGCATTTAGTTCATATAGGCCACAAAATAATTAGTTACGATTCTTCTTTTTCTTAGTCTTACACAATCTGGGTGGAATACATATGGACTTACTGTAGTTTTAAACACTATCTATGCGTTACGTTGCTTGGAGTCCATGACTTCATTGTTTATAGAGACCCTTAATATATGAATAACATTGAAAACTTATAAAACATTTTTCACAAATTTCACATATTGCACCATTCTTAGTAATCGTGTATTTAGCTACACCCTGTGTAAGTGTAAACAGTTGTACACATATTGCACCATTCTTAGTAATCGTGTATTTACCTGTTGCTACACCCTGTGTAAGTGTAAACAGTTGTACACATATTGCACCATTCTTAGTAATTGTATTTATGTTGCTACCTGTGTACCATTCTTCTTAGTAATCGTGTATTTATCTGTTGCTACACCCTGTGTAAGTGTAAACACCTGACCACAAAATTGGGTGAATTAATTCGTTTTTTATATAAAATACTTCGAGGATACGAAAAACTAGAGGGGGAGACTTAAAATGTCGTTGCCACCCCCAAACTAATGCCGTTCATTAAATTAATCTAATTTTAGATTTATTTTATATTTGGCACCATTAAATGTCTTACTGCCCCTACCCAGTTAAGAAATTCTTGAGCCAGAGCTGGACTCGAACAGTCATTAATGGGATTATTGATGGTAATTTTCTTTAAAATTTGTGTGGGACTCATTTATTATTAAGGGTCTGTAACGAACTATATTGTGGACCCACAAGAAATTCGATATTTTCAAAAAATGTGTTAAAATCCAGTGATGTCTATGGACCACACCGATAATTATAGTTTAATGTTGTTGTTGTTTTTTGCATTAATAGACCTCACAACTGGGTTTAATTGCTGTCACATTTTATTTTGCGTTTTCACTGCTCATAAGGGCAAATAAAACTGTAAGTTGGCTAAATAGTATATATTATATAACAATAAGACAGAGATTATTGCTTAACAAACCATTATCAATGATACTGTGATTAATGTTACAGAAACAACCAATCTGCAGATCACGCTTCGCCGGTATAAGGTGATATATATATATACGATTGTTTATATCTAATGCACGTTTCTTTCTGTAAGCTAGCTATTTACTGGCCATGGCTAGGGTCAACGACAATTAGCAACATTACTTCAATCTGAAGTAATGACCAATTATGACGCGAATGAGGTCAAACATACACGAGACCAAATCCGCTACCATTATTCTTTACTGAACAGCTGAGTGCAACAAACACAAGAATAAATGACTAGTTTAAACCGTAACTTCTTATAAAATACAACAACCTATCAAGTAATTCCAGAATTTTTCGTTTTTGTTCGTTTGCTCCCCTGAAAGACACATAATTTTGATTTGCGGATCAGATAAGAGGCAACTAATCGACAGCACCCGCCGCTTTAAGCGGCTAACCTTAGAAGAATAATGCTTCCACAGGTGAAAGTGTGAAACATGTTTCTTAGCACCATACCTCGAACCTGAGACCTTCGGACTCCCACTCTGCCACAAAAACCACCAAGTCACGATCGAGGAGGAGAATTTTTTTTGTGTGTGTGTTTCATAAATAACACACGTACACTCTACTTACTATAGCAAGGTTAGCCATTACATTGCGGTTTTCTGGAACTTTACAATAAGTTTAGGGTTAGCATTTAAACTCTGGTATAAGTACATACTAAAATTTTATGAGTTAGCTCTATTGGCAATGCTTTACAACTGATATTACTAAACTATTCAAGTTGAGTTCAAGAAAAAAGTTTTACATAAAGTTCGCGTTTCAAGTACGATTCGAGATTTTTACCATGGTGTTACTACTGCAATTTTAATGAAAAAATAATAATATATTTTATTTCCGTAGTGGAATATTAAGATCCAAATATAAAAATAATTATCAATTAAAAAAATAATCAATTTTTTTGTGGTGGTTGGGTGGGTGGGTAGATATCCACGATAAAAAGTAAATTAGCTGTCGTAAAACACGGCCTAATGAATAATTATCAAAATGTACTCAATACTAAATAGTCAATAGCCCCGGCGTCCGGTAGGAGGCCCGCAGATCACGACCAACCCTGAAACCTGGATTTTTAGCCCACAGCACACCTTTGTTAAAAGTTGTTTGCAAACAGTTTAGTACAAAGGTTTCCTTATATTCGTTGATTAGATACATGTAATAAGTTAGGTAATGCATTTCCTTCCTGAAGTACCATCTTACTTGGCTATTAAAAAAAAAGCGGTTCGCCTATGTCATCAATACCCCTCTTTTTGGTCACTATAATTAAGCGGTTTTGAGGCAAGAAGTAATTGGGGACTAGGGTTCTACGGCAACATGCTGGGAAACCCTCTGAACACCATATTAAAAACAGCTATAGTCTCTCACATAAAAATTACAACAAGTATATAAGGATATTTATGGTAAGTCTACTAAAGCCGGCCTGATTTTGAACCCAGAGAGAGAGAGGGAAGATAACCAGTCATCAGTACCTTAACACCCACCATCAACGTTAGGGATTGACTGTCACTCTTAAAACGCACCCACAGCTTAAAATGGGGTGGGGGATATCTTATCCGAATTCGCACCCGGTTCGCCAGCTCCGAAATCCATGGCCATACCACAGGGCCAACCCGCGGTTTCGATTAACATCATAATTAAAAGATAAGAAAGTCGATATAAAAATAACACAAATCTGGTTAACTTTCTTATTAAAGTTTCTGTTATATATTTAATCACATAAGAGTAACTAGAAAGAATCAGTGAGACAAAAACGAAATATAGAAAGAAGTTTAGGTGTGTTTCACTTCACGAGTTCATTGAAATAGTTTGCATGGACAAAGGACAACATTCTTAAGGACCAATAATTTCCTCTAAGTGCTAGAAAGAGAGCTAAAAATATAGTAATCATATGTTTTCGAACCACCACGTATCTCCCCAAAGGTTCAACGATATGTGTGACGAAATTCACCAAGTTATCAATACTTGCTTGTTACGGATATTCAAGCAAAGCTATACAAGGGTCATCCCTCATTTTGAATTAATCTACAGGAGGGAAGGCAAGCTAGTCAACAGCATCCTTCGCTAACGTGGGTCACTCTTATCTTGCCGAATACTGGGATTTGACTGTCACTCTTACATCCACAATCCGAAAGTGCGGAGCACGAATTAGGATCCTCGGTTTCACAGTCCGGTATGCAAATCACTTGGCCACGCCAAGACCAGAGTACAGCATAAAGAATATCTACGAATAAAGGTTATTCAATATAATAGAAATTGGTTTATACAGTGGTATGTCTGCGGATTTACAACTCTAGAAACCGGGTTTCGATACCTGTGGTGGGCAGAGCACAGATAGTCCATTGTGTACCTCAACTTGAAAAAAATCTAGTATTTAAAAAAAAGTTAAATAAAACTTTTTTTTTAATATTTTACAACCACTAGAAACAGTAAATCTACCGCCTGCTGTATCTTTTCACCGATTCAACAAATTTCTGACATTTTTCGATTATATATGCATCATAACTAAGTGTAATTAATTACTTTGAGGTCCATTACAACGCCACCAGTGTGTAATCTGAGATAAATATCAGTAAATTATGATAATCAAATATCCCTAATGGTTCAACAGCACCAAAAGTTTTAATTTGCAAAATTATGGAAAATCACGCAGATGGCATTCCTTTACTTCATGTATATTTGCTCAATCTACACACACGTCGCTTTAGAAATATTATTCATTTGTGAATTATTGATTCACCGCTGTGTTTAAAAGAGATTAATATTAGATCATTTAGCTGAATAAAAATATTACCTTGGAAAGCTGTTTAAACTACGTAGTCTGTCTGCTCTATGTTCCTTGCATATATGTCATTTCTACTCCTTTACGCATATATGATCAAAATGCAAATGTTATATTTCAAATGGGTCTTCTTCGGTAGCACTATATCATTGATTAAATGAAGTCATCACACTTTACACGCCATCCCCTTTTGTTTCCCAAATTTCTACATCTTCATAGCGCACATTCAACGTCAAATGCACAGAGATACAATCTATTTATATTGTGATTTTAATGCTTCAATGCCGTGTAGGAACAACAGCAATTCATGTTAAGATATCTGTGAGAACTCTATACAATACTTAACGCTCTTATGTGGAAAAATTTATCAATTTCCACATCGTATCCTTTCCTCATTACGGAACTATTTTCATTCATCAGTTTTCATTTGAATTAGTTAGAAGAATGTTTTATAGCCGCGCGACACTAAGTTGTATAGAATCCGTCATTACTTACTTAAAAGATTAAACTTGCTCTACTCGACACACGAATTCTAAATCTCTAACGATATACGCTTATACGTGAAATAAAGTCCTCTACAGATAAAAACGAAGTACCGCATTTGTCATCATAAAATCATTAAAGTTTCAGCTTATTTTTGGATTTTCTAATATCATATATTAATAGGATCGTTTACGTTATAAACAATAAACCAAATGCACGTTTATAACCTAACTCACCGAAGGCGGCACCAAGCTGCAGTTATTTACTATTTCAGGCTTAAAGTTATTTCTAAAGAATAGTCCAAGTCTTAGGCCATTATTCTTATTTATATGACGTGTTTACTTATTATTTTTCATTATCTAGTATTATTTAATAGCTACTAAGCAACTCACAGACACTGAAAAATAAGAAGAATATTGTTTTGTATTTCCTAGGTAAACTATTTGAGACAGATATATGTGTGACAAACAAGAATTTTGATAGTTTTCGTTCTAATATATTACTGGGTGAGGATAATCCTGGTGGTGAATAATAACTGGCTTTCTATGAAGTACCAAGATATTTAAGATGGTAACTCGAACATTCTTATTAATCACATGCGTTTCATTTGGAATACCAACTTCTATTTGTGTCCAAAGTATACTTTGGATAAAGCTTATATGAAGCACTGCAAGTATTGAGGTGTTTGTTAATAAAATCCTAAGGTTTTCGTAATGTTTTGTACATACTGGTAAATGGGATAGCGTCGTAAGTCTCCTGGTACTGTTCTGTACTTGTTGGTAAATGGGATAGCGTCGTAAGTCTCCTGGTACTGTTCTACACTTGTTGGTAAATGGGATAGCGTCGTAAGTCTCCTAGTACTGTTCTGTACTTGTTGGTAAATGGGATAGCGTCGTAAGTCTCCTGATACTGTTCTGTACTTGTTGGTAAATGGGATAGCGTCGTAAGTCTCCTGGTACTGTTCTGTACATATATTGGTAAATGGGATAGCGTCGTAAGTCTCCTGATACTGTTCTGTACTTGTTGGTAAATGGGATAGCGTCGTAAGTCTCCTGGTACTGTTCTGTACTTGTTGGTAAATGTGGTTATTGTTTTAATCTGCAAAGACTTGATTTCGGGGCGTGTTTAAATATACATGTAGAAAGCTGAGCATGAAAGACATCGGAAGAAGGTTAAGAATCCCAAATGAGAGATTGACTAAGCTGGTTTCTGGTTTAAAAAAATAACGTGAAACAGAAATAATTAAGTACTTCGGTGGTTAATGAAAACGCTGGCTAGAAGGGGTTTATATTCCCTTAACTCCGATTACTTTTAAACCTTATAACAGCCATATTTTTATGATGAAACGTCGCATAGATTATCACATTATTTAATTTCACACACTGACAATTTTAAAATACTGAATGAAACATCTTTAAAAAGTAACTAGTTTTTTACACTCTACAAACAAAATTTGATGGGGCGTGACGTAAGTGGAGCATACTCCGGGTGAATAGGTGTGCATTTTCGTGCACTAACAAACTAAATCAAATCTGGCCATTGATATGCCATAATTGCAGATAAAGCCACTAATATATCTCACAAGGAACAGTTTGTTACTTTACATCAGGTGAGTTAGCGAATTCTTTGAAATTCACGGGCATGCTTCCAAAGTGCCCCCAGTGGCACAGCGGTATGTCTGCGGACTTACAATGCTAGAAACCGGGTTTCGATACTCGTGGTGGGCAGAGCACAGATAGCCCATTGTATAGCTTTGTGCTTAACTACAAACAAACAAACAAAGCTACCAAAGCAGAGAACTTAACAACAACTATAGAAACTGATACATTCCATGTCGCCAGTGTATGGATGCACTGAGAAAGATATTACAAGTAACATGGCTGGAAAGCGCAAATACGGAAACTCGAAGCACAGCAGCTTTATGTGATCCTGTTTTAAACTCTGCCTCCTAGACTCCAATCATCAGTGCATCGCGATTAGAAGTGCACAGGGCATTTGCATGGATATCTCAAAACTTGTTCGGCATTCAGCCAAGAAAAAGGCAATGTTTCCAGGTGCCTGAAATAATTTTTATCCTGGGTAATAGCCATTAAACCACTTTGCCCAACCAGATAGTTGTTCTCATAAATTACCAGACCATTGTGGAATGATGCCTAAAGATAAATTCCTCTCACAATGATGAGTATTAAAGAACAGTTGGAGGTGTTCTCGCGTGTTTAGCCCGTGTACTTCGGGCTATGATTAGCCCATTTATATTCAATACAACAGATTTCTAGAGTTCTACAAAGAAAAAACTGCTCTTTACTGGTAGACTTGCAGTCACATAAAACCACTAGTGCTTCTGGCACGGCAAAGAACCCGTGAGGGTTGTGATATATATCCTATGAGTCACTCACAGCAGAAAGAGCAACCTAACCTTTCATTACCCAGAGTCAAGAGATTGCCAAAGAAGGTAGACAACGGCAAGAAGGCATTCTTTAGGCAAAAAATGTTTAAGCTTTGGATATTACCACAGGTAGAATGTTTGTTTGTTTGTTTTGTTTTTGAATTTCGCGCAAAGCTACACGAGGGCTATCTGCGCTAGCCGTCCCTACTTTAGCAATGTAAGACTAGAGGGAAGGCAGCTAGTCATCACCACCCACCGCCAACTCTTGGGCTACTCTTTTATCAACGAATAGTGGAATTGACCGTCACATTATAACGCCCCCACGACTGAAAGGGCGAACATGTTTGGTGTGACAGGGATTCGAACCCGCGACCCTCAGATTGCGAGTCGAGTGCCTTAACCACCTGGCCATGCCGGGCCCAGGTAGAATGAAAAGGCATTTTGACCAAAGCATGATGGTTGCTCCAAGAGTAATTGCAATTTTACTGAGTTTAAGGTCAAAAGAGTTGGATTTTACTTGAATACATCACCAGCTAAGAACTCTAATATATTGTATTTGTGCAGCTAATAGAAGTGTTCTATCACTGAACAACAATACAGTCGCAAACATTATCACTTCAGTGGATGTGTTTAAAACTGCCCCATCATCTGAGGTTTGTTCTCTGAAACCCCTCTTACAAGTGTTTCTTACTTTGTTGAGAGAAGATTCTCAGCATTGCGATGACTGAAGAACTTCCTGAGATTGACAACGAGGCAAGAACGGTTGAAGAATGCGATTTAATTATACGCACATAAATTCAGCGCTGATGAACTGAATATTATCTGAACTGAAATCGCTAGAGTTTACTTCAATATTTTGTTGAACCTGACAAAAAAAAATGTTGCTGAAGAAGTGGCCAAAACTTATTTTTAAAAAACTGGATTGAATTATGATCAGTTTTGGGACTGGTTTAGTTGTTGCTAAGCGTAAAGCTACACAATGGACATCTATACTGTGCCCACCACATGTATCGAAACCCGAATAATGATGCTATAAGTCTCTAGACTTGCCGCTGAGCCACTGGGGGTGTCTCTGAGACTGTCGCAGATGTAAAAAATACATTACAGATCTGTCAGCACTGAGCAGTCTCAATACAGTACTGCTAAAGGTAAGTCTGTTTCTTAATTACTCTTGAAAGTTCAACAACCCAATCTCGCTAGTAACGTTAAATAATACTTATACAGTGCAATTACCCATAAACTATTTAAAGTCATAAAAAATAATTAATTCAACAAAATGGCGAACTCTTTTTTCGGTACCCTGGGGAACTGCGCAATGAAACAAAAGAGCTACTATAAAAAACATTGCATTTTTAATAAATTAGACTTATAAAAGTCAGATTTCAACATCTCTTACAGAAGGAAGGGAATATATTGAATTTCCACTTCC
>NW_013666018.1:150242-165784 GCF_000517525.1 Limulus polyphemus | reverse complement strand
GTCAAAACAGACTGTGTAGTTCTGAAGGGTGTCAAAACAGGCTGTGTAGTTCTGAAGGGTGTCAAAACAGACTGTGTAGTTCTGAAGGGTGTCAAAACAGGCTGTGTAGTTCTGAAGGGTGTCAAAACAGGCTGTGTACTTCTGAAGAGTGTCAAAACATGCTGTGTAGTTCTGAGGGATGTTACTACTTACTACACAGGCCTTAATATTTGTCGATTATCCGGACATTGACGAAATTAGTGTGACCACTCCTTTCAGCAAATGGTTAGCAAAAATCTCTTGTTAAATGCATTTTATGTTGCTTGAAATAAGACAGCTTTATGCACATTTTTACAGCTTTGTACACACTCAAAGTTCTTGGGACAGAACATTACATATCATTATTCGTGTTAAAGACTAAATGGTTGACTTTTAAAGTAAAATATAGGGCTTGTTTATACATTAAATGTGTAAAAATAATTGGTCTTTTGCTTGTTTATTTGTTTAAGAGCAAAGCTACACAATGCGCTATCTATGCTCTGTCCCCCACGGTGAATTGAGTACTGGATTTTAACATTGCAAGTCTATATAAACTTATTACTGAGCTGGGGGGGGGCATAAATTGAGAAAAATATTGTGGTCAACATAAAAAAAATTATATAAGAACGACGTGTTACAAGAAACGTGCCTAAAATATCACTTGAAGAAAAGGGCTTAAGATTGTATATTTAATTAAAGAAGAAAGTGTGAAATATTTAATGTTCTGGTGTGATCGACACTTTTTATAGCGCGCTCACTCACTATTCTTCCAAAATACGAAGTGAATTTTTGTTTGTTTGTTCGTTGAATTTCGCGCAAAGCCACTCGATGGTTATCTGCACTAGCCGTTTCTAACTTTGAAGCTATAGACTATATGGAAGTCAGCTAGTCAAAATCACCTACCGTCAACTCTTGGGCTACTCTTTACCAACAAACAGTGGGATTAGCCGTCACATTATAACATCTCTACGGGTGAAAGGTCAAGCATGTTCGATGAAGAGATTCAATTCTACCACCTACAGGTTGTGAGTCAAGCACCCTATCCAGGCTATATCAAATCGTCGATTTTTTTTTAATTGCAACGGGACTCGAACTGTGAATTATTGTATCCACAGTCCGGCCACTTTAAATACTAGTTCTAGCCCGCCCTTAACTGATACGAGTTGAATAAATAAATAATTAGGAAAGCATGATGCACATAGTTCATTTCAAATTATGTTAAGTTTAATCAACGCTTTAACGATCTTTTTGAAATATCGTAGTGTTTCATTCTGCAAAAATAATCAGAAACATGGCTTATCCAGGATAAACATGCTTAATTGAACATAATACTTTTGAGCGGGTTAACAAGTACGTTCCAATTTTTTTTATACATGTATAAAACTTTCAGTAGTAAAGTTCCTAACGAATATTTAACAGATTCAAAATTATTAAACATTTCAAGTTCTAGGTAAATAGTTAGCAATTAAAGAGTACAGCTAGAGTACACAAATATATTAATAAAAGGATAATCTTGCACGTACAGTTAACATGGTAGATCGAATATCATTACAGACATCTGAATAGATTCTATGAGACAATCAATAGCGACAGTCAGTATATCGTGCAGTGTTATTAGGCTTACGCAATTCAACAGCTTTAAGACCTCTAGAATGTGTCTTTTAAGTTCTTCAAAAAGCTGTGTTTATCTGCGCGAGTAGATACACAGTACACGCATAAGACGACTAAGCAAGCGGACGGACACGAGCGCTAGTAGTTATTAATAATCACGAACTAACGAGACATCTTGTACACTAACAGACAGATGAACACCTGATTTCTACCACCTATCTATCTTACATAATACCGAGGTTTATATGTAGAGTTATGGGCTAGTAATCTCGTGAAACCTTGTATTCTAACAAACAGATGAACACCTGATTTCTGCCATCTATCTGCCATACATAATACTGAGGTTTATGTACATAGCCATGGCTTAGTAATCGGAGACTTCTGAATAAATCCGATTTTTTTCTTTTGAGAATGTAATGAAAGTAGTGACTTGAGAAACAGTTTTAGAGTTGGTCTTGGAAAAGTATCTACCTTGAAATAAGCAAGAAGCTATGGTCGAAAGTTGATATGAATAACTTAAATTTTTGATCTTTCAATACTCTCACACGAGTAGCAAATAACATATCAAAGTATTCAACGAAAATCAGTAGTTCAAGCTAACGGCTAGTGTCTACGTGCTTTCTGTGTAAGGTATATAATATTTATTGATTGCTACGTTCATTAACAGTACTGATTATACTATTTAACATATCGAATGCCACTACTTTTCAATTGTTACTATACTTTTATTACAGACACTGCTTTGTATTTTTAGGTTTAATTATGTATTTAAGACTAACGTAAGTCCTCTAAGCTGGCCGCACCTCGTGAAATATTATTGGTTTGTTTGTTTGTAATTAAGCACAAAGCTACACAATGGACTATCTGTGCTCTACCCACCACGAGTATCGAAACTCGGATTCTAGCATTGTAAAATATTATTGGACTTGTAGCCGAAAATACCATTAACAACAAAGGTACCATGGCACAGCAGTATGTAAGGATTATGTTATTCATGTAAAGTCGAGACATCTTAGTCTACTATGTGATCACTAGCCGATAAAGTGATGTGTCCACTCACATCTCTATCTTGTTTGGTTCATTTTTTTTTAAGTTCAGTAGCCAGCACTAAATAGCTTTCTTATTTAACTATAATTTTTTGCCTTGTACTTGTTTGTTTACTTTTTCTATAAGATGACTTACATGGGTTACAATGTTAGAAAAACGCGTAGGTTCAAGAAGTCTTGTTAGAAATGAATAAAAACCCTATAATCCGAGCGCTTTCGAAAGGTGGACCTCTCTTCTTCAGGGGAAAACTATTCCTAATTTCCCGAAATTTTGCCTACAGATATAACATAATGTTAGAATAATTAAAATACTTCTGAATGTTTTGTTTGAGACACAGTTTGCCCCTGAAGAAGACAGGTCGATCTTTCGAAAGCGCTTGGGTTATAGGGTTTTTATTCATTTCTATGGTTTACAAGGTTACAGAATGTATTCTAAAACTTTATAAATTTGGCATATAATAACAATAAAATAGGTAATCAAAGATCGTGTATAATGTACAAATCATTGAATATCTACATGTTAGAGTCATCTAATGTTCATCTACTATTGGCTGGTAATTCCTGTTTCACTCTGTACTTAAGCTTTTTAAAGGGGCACAATATTTCTGTAAGAAAGCTAACTTCAAGAGGTAATAACATCGTTGTGCTCTATGAAATTATGATAAAATTATAGTTACTGCTAGAACTAAGTAGGCGCAAGGCCTGTTGAAGAAAGATGACGATGAACGAAAATAAGAAATCTCGGTTTTTGCTATTCGCTGGTTTTCGACTTTAGGATGCTCTGAATAGCTGAAAAGCGGCATATACTCCAGAGATAGAGCGACTATGCCAGGTAACTCTTCATATCAAGATTCTGATTACCTGTAGAGAAGAAAATCCAGATGACTTTCGTATTGCTTTAATACGAGCGTCCGTGCCATCCATACATAGAGAATGCTAGCGCATTCTCCGATATATTCAATGACAATATGGTGTATAATAATAAACAAAAATGAGAAGTAAGGAATTTTTTAATCATTGAGTTACTGAAACTCAAAATTATTTTTTTAGCTTTTATAACTAACCAGTTTCTGATTTTTTTATTTTTTATTTACTGGTTCATTGAAGATGCTCACCTTTTCTTTACTGAGGCTGCTTGTGTCGGATAAATGTATTTCATTTAAAACGCAAGATATATCCACTAAGTCTTCTGATATAAGGGATTTCTAATCTAGTTAATCAAGATATTTTTTCCTCATGTTGCACCAAATGCTCTGTAAAATTCCATGCTACAATAAACGCGACAAAAAAGGCTTAAGATCGTAAAAAAAGGCTTAAGATCGTAAAAAAAGTCCCCTTGGATCATTCGATTTTGTTTTCAATTTCCCGAAAGTTTGCCTACAGATATAACATAATGTCAGAATAATAAACGTACTTTTGAATATTTTGTTTAAGAAACATTTTAGGCCTAATCAAGGATTTTAGATGAAAAATATCTATATTGAGATTATTCTTAATTTTCCCCACTATTCGTTGGTGAAAGAGTAGCTCAAGTATTGGCGGTGGGTGGTGATGATGACTAGCTGCCTTCCCTCTAGTCTTTCATTGCTAAATTAGGGACGGTTAGCCCTCGTGTAGTTTTGAGCGAAATTTAAAACACCAAATACCTATTAAATATATATTTTTAAATCTTTACTTATCACTATTGTCAAATTAATACTCTAACAAGTACTATTTAGTGTACGTTAGATAAATAAATACGTTAATACACACGTCGGAAAGAAAAACTACTTTTTGCGAAGTTTCATCAGGCATATAAATATATATGTATAAAGTACAGGGAAATTATATATATATATACATATATATTCAAACAAAATGCATCATTGCATACAAATAGTTAATTTTCTGCTTATAAGTTATAGCAAACGTTTATCTACCCATCCATCCAAACACCCCAGCAACAAGAACAAAACAATTAACAGCAATGTTCAAGGTACAAATATGGATCTTACAAAGGATCCATTCAACACTACTTACTTCTTATTCGCTAGCTTCACAAAGTTTACAACGGTTGTTTGAAGTTATGCACAAAGCTACACAATGGGCTACCCGTGCTCTGCCCGCCACGGGTATCGAAACCCGGTTTCTAGCGTTGTAAGTCCGCAGACATACCGCTGTGCCACTGGGGGGGGGGGATGTGTACAATAAATGAAGAAATCCAATCAAGAACTGTTTGTATACTTTAACACAAGCCGCTGTGCTAACTAGGGGAATTGAATCCCGAATTTTAACATAATAAACCACTGAGTTTACCGTTGAACCACCAATGAAGAAAAGCTGTGGGTGTTCAAGACTATCCTACATCTTCACTATACTTTATTGTGAAATACTATAATGTGCAAAAGGTATTCCCGCTCTTTTAATGGTCACAATGAAAGATAATTATTCGTAAATTTAACATCATCAGATAGAGGAGGGTATGAATAGCAATTACAAACTAATGATGATTATAGTCATTTAGTTTACATACACACACACACACACAACACACTTGCACTCTCTAAACTCAAAAGCTCCCCTGTGGCCGTGCGGTAAGTTTGGGGGCTTATAATGCTAAAAATTGGGTTTTGATACCCGCGATTGATAAAGCACAGATAGCTTATTGTGTAGCTTTGTTCTTAAGAACAAACTTCAAAAATATTTATCTTAGCAGTTTCCATATAAAGTTTATCTAATTTTATAGTTCATATGTTTCACCTATAATGACTGATACTTGGCCCGGCATGGCCACGTGGTTAAGGCGCTCGATTCGCAATCTGAGGGTCGCGGGTTCGAATCCCCGTCACACCAAACATGCTCGCCCTTTCAGCCGTGGGGGCGTTATAATGTGACGGTCAATCCCACTATTCGTTGGTAAAAGAGTAGCCCAAGAGTTGGCGGTGGGTGGTGATGACTAGGTGCCTTCCCTCTAGTCTTACACTGATAAATTAGGGACGGCTAGCGCAGATAGCCCTCGTGTAGCCTTGTAACTTAAAACAAACAAGCTTTATCACTACTTGTCTCGTCTTTTATAACGAACTCGGCTATAATTTTATATAATATAAGTATTTATCAGTGTATTCAAAATAAAAGTAGTTATAAAACAATAATCAGTTAAAAATGTGAGGCTCACATTCAATTATATAACTAGTTTGAGGTATAATAATATAAGCAGTAATTCCATTGTAACAATATTTTCTTCCCTAATGGCATTTCTATTTTCTTAAAATAACAGCCACAAACTTTCTTAATCCTTATATGTTCCGCTACAGCTCCTCTTTTCCAAATATACTTGAAGAAGTTTTACGCATGTGTAGCTGTGGGATGATTAGATTAAGACTTTGGACACATTTCTTCATGCATGTTTCAGGAAAAGACGAAAACCTTCATCTCATCAGGGTTTGAGGTAAAGCATTTATCAAACCCATAGTCCAATCTCATGATTTTAAATGATTATAAAAGCATTATTCACCTTTAAAGCTCTGATCCCCCAGAATCGCCAAATAGCGCGAAACGGACGCGCTTCGGTAGTGAGATGGTCGTACTTCAACGCTTCTATTTTATTGACGTGTGTTACTTCAGCTACATCACCACTAATATTCAAGAAGTGTTTCTACATGGCGAAGTAGCCAGAGGTGAACATGCAGGGGTGCGAAGTTATATATGTCATTTTTCCCCAGTGCCTTGGAACAACATCTGGTATATAACGTAGTATAATTTTCAAATATATTTGATGTATCATATGTGCGCCTAATAGATCTCCCATTCAAATCACACGACACATGTCTCTGAAAAGAGTTTTAATCCAACACTGTTATTTTCCATTATATTCATGTATTCTCACCTCTTATAAAACGCCTCAATTTGCTTACCACCTGAGATACGACTTGTTGCAGGTCTCTTTCAGGATGGTCATGGTGCCCCATCTTGCTCCACGTTCATTTGTTTTCAAATGCCATTAAGAACATGAGATATCCCCGTCTTAAGAATTACAATTAATTGGTTGATTTAGCACGTGACTTACTCATTTGCAATTTCAAATTGTTTTAATATAACTTACTCAACCCTTTGTATAACAATTTCTATCTTTAGTGCTTCTATTGGTTAAATCAATATGATGTTTATTACGGAACTCCATCTTGAAGTTTTTTTCCTTACGTTATTTTCTAAAAATAAAGTTTGTTTGCTGGTTTCACAATTTTCGTGTAAATCTACACGGCAATCTGTTTTAAAGTTTGAATTGAGAAGGGAAGTTTGCTACTCGACAACACCCACCGCAAACTTTGGACTACTTTTGTAAGAACGAATAATGGAATTTGACCGTCATTCTTATACCGTACCCAGAGTCCGTATCACGGGTTGTAAACCATGAACTCTCAGATAAACATTAAGATACGGGTAAGAACCTTTTAGGGAAAAAATACTGTAATCGACCCATCACATGGTTTGGGCACACGTTACCTTACGTAAGTAAAACGTTTATTATTCAATTGAAAAACGTCTAGTGAAAATGAGGCTCGTATAACAACGTTATACACATTTTTTTGTGCTATAGCTAATAATGTGTGTATGAATAGGTTCGTGTCGGAAAGATTTTTTTTTTAAATTAAAACGAAGCAAAGCAAGGCTATTACTTTTTAGTTTCTAATAACGATGTTGAATTAATCTCTCGGGAACAATGTTTTAGTCTTTTCAAATTTATTGCCTCATACTTTAAGTCTCAAAGTTCATAACTCGTATACTTAGACCAATGGTAAGGGTAAGAGTCCCTATGAATCATTTGTGATTTGTGGTAACAAAAAAAAAACATGTAATAAATGGTCAATAATCCAACGTGTATTCTGGATAAACTATGCAACATGTTCGTTTATTGATTTTCTAACAAAGACTTTACAACATTTGTGAAATTATAACGCTAAAAACCGGGTTTTGATAGCCGTTGTGGGGACAACACTGATAGCCTACTGCGTAGAGCTGTATACTTAACTATAAACAAATATTAATTCTTCAAGATCAAGCTTGAATAACATAGATGTACCAACGGAAAATCGAAAATAATGGTGAATAATCCATTTTCGTAACAATAATGTTTGTTTGTTTGTAATTAAGCACAAAGCTACACAAAGGGCTATCTGTGCTCTGCCCGCCACGGGTATCGAAACCCGGATTCTAGCGTTGTAAGTCCGTAATAACAATTATGAAAATATATTTGGAAAATCTGCAAAGCTATCGTCGTTTTTCAATAAGCATCGCGGATATAGAAATATCTCATGACAAAAATTTCATTATGAACACATATTTTTCCTTTTTTTATAAATGAACTAACATAATACTGACATGCAGGAAGAACTGTTAGACAGACAGTTTGTATTTATGGCAAAACTACTACTACTACAAATTTGGAAATTCCGATCAGTCAGCCGCACCCTACCACCCACCATTTAAACCACGGAACTGATTGTCACTCTTGTAACGCAGCCACAGCTAAAAGTGCGGGGAGTATTTTGTGGTAATGCCCCGATCCAAATCCGACTTGCTTGTTCTAAAAATTCATAGCTCTACCGCAGCTCTCTAGATTATCTGTGCTCTGTCCAACACGGAGAGTCGAACCTCGGATTTTCGCGTTGTAAGTCTAAACATACCGCTATAACCCACTGGGAGACCCTTTAGACAGACGAAGATAGATAATTATAACATACGGGACAGTGAAAGAGTAGAAATTAGTATAAAGGTTAAGCATTAGTATCTTAATAATTTCTGACAGTATAAAAAAGTGATGATAATTATAAATCAATTACATTATGTGAAACGATGCATTTGAGTTAAATCAATAGTACACGTACAAAGTGGAACGTTATTAACTTCATTAACGTTACTTAATATGACTTGATAATTGTAGCTTTTCGAGCAGTTTCATTCCCAACACACGACTATAGCCAAATGGCTACAAATTTTGAAAAACAAAATTGTATTACAAATTGTGTACGACATCAGATTGAAATAAGTCATAACGTAGTACAGAAGTTTTTAATTACAGCAAATTAAAAGAACAAAACAGAAAAGTGACATTTTGTCATCTGTGAGTTGATATTTCCATTCACTCTTCCACCAACTTTCAAAGAAACGTCGACACAATAGTTCAACTGACACAGACACTTGTGAATACGAGAGTACAACAAATTACTGTGCGTGTGTATCTATATATATATATATATAGACACACACACATCCACATTTCCGAGAACATAGTAATTTATTGGATATAACACTTACCTTATAGCGTCTTTTACATTGTTTTCTGGCCCCTAACACGTGACATACTATAAAAAAAAACTGTAACATATTGTACTATCTTGTACCTTTTGATCGTTGTAGAAGTTTGATTTCTCAGCTGGGTGTCGCTGCGCTAAAGGTGAACTGGAGCCTAATGGCCAGTGCAGCAGACGTATGACTTTAGTGATATTAACAGAGTAGGTTATTAAGTCTTAATATAAATAGTATTACCTTTGAAAGAGCAATAAAGTTGCATTAAAGTGGTTGAAAATGACATCTAACAGATGTTTCTTCGTATCTATGATACAGTTTAGATGGCGCTTTCGATAAGATCTAACGGAACAATCGACTTCACAGCTACAATACAGTTTATATGGCGCTTTCGATAAGATCTAACGGAACAATCGACTTCACAGCTACAATACAGTTTATATGGCGCTTATTAAAACAGGAAGGCCTGTTGTCGTCTTTATTCATGATCTATATACGTAATAGGGAACTCTTTTTCTTCACAGTTACGATACAATTCAGTGGAGCTTTCGACTAGGAACCCGTGCCATTTTTATCATTGATCTATTCGGGCAACCTTTGTTTCGTTTTGTCACAGTTACAATACAATTGGAAATATCCATAATTATATAGCGACAATTCCAGAGGTGTAGTGGAGTGGAAATACGCACACCTTACCTGTACTTTTGTTTAGCCGGAATGTCGTACCGCCACTATTTCGAACGAATCCCAACTTAGAACTCATCCAGTGTGCAAAATTAAATTTTTTTTGTAAAACTTTAAAAAAGTGGATTTCAGTAATTACTAATATTTCTGAAATGTGTGTTTTTGATGTATAGGCAACGTAATAAATACTACTACTAATAATAATACCATTTTCAAACCGCGTTCCAGCACTTCTTTATTTAGCACTACATCACTGGACAAGGATCCTTGGATCATGATCGGTATAGTCACAATTCCATGAATTCAGCAGCGTTGAAATGTGATGTGAAAATATGTCGTAAGTGGTAAATTGTTTTGTTTTTGAATTTCGCGCAAAGCTACACGAGGACTATCTGCGCTAGCCGTCCCTAATTTATCAGTGTAAGACTAGAGGGAAGGCAGCTAGTTATCTCCACCCACCGCCAACTCTTGGGCTACTCTTTTACCAACGAATAGTGGGATTGACCGTCACATTATAACGCTCCCACGGCTGAAATTGCGAGCATGTTTGGTGTGACGTGGATTCGAACCTTTATTTATATATACCTTTATATACCTTTATTTGCGATTATTCAGACCTCTTACAGGAACATTTATCGGGCAACAATTGCACGATGAAGACTCCGGTAAGAGGACCGAAAACTCACAAATGAAAACATTTTAACGTAGAGATCAGTCCGTGTATAATTCTACACATAAGTTAGCTAGTAATTTTAACATATCACACATATTTTGTCAACGTTACACTCTGATTTTCAGAATATAATTAAGAAGGATTTTAAGTGTTATATAATGAAGGCTTCAGTTTCCAAATTAATTTATTTACCACTCGTGCTCACCGGCTGTAACCATAAATATGAATTACTCACTGTCTGTTACTAGATTGCAACAGTATTTGTTTTTAATCTTTTCAAATACTCAACCCATCTGTTATGAAATTATTCATCTTAATTTGATATCTGGTGTTAGTTTATAAAAGGCTTTAAATATCTAATGAAATATGTATGATTAGTTTTTGTTTGTTTGTAGTTAAGCAGAAAGCTACATAATGGGCTATCTGTGGTGTGCCCACCACGGGCAACGAAACAGATTTACCGCTGCGCTAATGGGGGGGGGTGGGGCGTATGTTTGGTAACAGAAAATAACAAATAAAAAAGTAATCCTAGCGGCTGAAACTCGGAAAACCACATCTCTACCTTTTTTTTTAAAGTGTTTCTTTCTTCGAACTCGTGATTCAACTCTTAAACTATGTTAATAAAATAACTGAATAAGACTGCAATATTAAACAGTAGAACCCTATGAGAGAATTTAGGGTCTAATTGTTAGAAGTTTAGTACCGTATGATGCTCATCATCGAATATCGACCACTCCCCGTTTATTTTGTGTTTGACTTTCCGCCTCTGTGGTTTCTTTTTAATTAATCCGCAAGCTCAGCGATGCTACTATATGAATCCAGGTATGGTGCACTGAGAAGAAAGGAGGCGTTCGGAAACAAATAACTGGATTTTTTGTGTGTTTTATATACAACTAATGACGCCCAATGTTTGTCTTTAAACTAAGATTCGTTCACGTTATTGGTTATAATGTTTAAAATATATTTTAATATACTATTATTGATTACTCTTAAGAAGATTATTTAGCATTGTTGGATTAATGTATAGATTTAGGATTACGTTGAATATCTTAAGCTGGCTGAACTTCATGAGTCATTAATTATTGGAATATCTTTTGCAAATATAGTTAATACTCAACTGATGTTGCAATACATTCTAATAATTATTACGTATGGTAGTACTTAATAGTAGGGATCGACAAGGTTTCCAAATAATTCACGCGCCGGAAAACAATCCTATTGAATTCATAAGCGAACAACCGACCATTCAAAGTAGTGGTTACGATATATTATGCGCATATTTTCTAATAATACGCTAAAAATGTCGCTAACATTTCCGATATAACAATTCAAAAACTTTTAAAACAGCAACATTTTCGTCTGTTACCTACCTGATCACGTCAACGGGGCTAGCCCCTAGACGGCTCGGACTATCGCTACAATATTTCTCCAGCATACTTGACTGGTCTTGAGTATCCGCTTTTGATATTCCGATAAATATATACAGATTTTTTATAAATGGTAAACATATCACGCACGTATTTAAATATCTTTTAAACCCAATTCAGCCCAACAGACGGCGCTTCAAATCGATGGATAGACACGAGATAGTTTCTAAAAAAATTTCCCCCTATTTATTAGGTTTAGATTTTAATTCTTCTTCGCTTGTTTATGGCATTGTACGGTTCAATTTGTTATATAGAACTGGGTTAATTTATATATAATTTACTTTTTATTTTTCACCTGTATTATTAGTTTCCTTTTGATCAGAAGTTTCAACTATTCTATTCAGGAATTACATAGAAAATTTACACCCTTCATTAGATTTTACTTTCATCAACTGATCAGGACGATGGTGATTCCTCGTCCCCAAAATATATCTAGTTGAATAGGTAAAAATGTGTAGCTCAATAGATAAAAATGTGTAGTTCAACAGATAAAAATGTGTAGTTCAATAGATAAAAATGTGTAGTTCAATGGATAAAAATGCGTAGTTCAATAGATAAAAATGTGTAGTTCAATAGATAAAAATGTATAGTTCAATAGATAAAAAGGTGTAGTTCAATAGATAAAAAGGTGTAGTTCAATAGATAAAAAGGTGTAGTTCAATAGATAAAAAGGTGTAGTTCAATAGATAAAAATATGTAGTTTAATAGATAAAAAATGTGTAGTTTAATAGATAAAAAATGTGTAGTTTAATAGATAAAAAATGTGTAGTTCAATAGATAAAAATGTGTAGTTTAATAGATAAAAAATGTGTAGTTCAATAGATAAAAATGTGTAGTTTAATAGATAAAAATGTGTAGTTCAATAGATAAAAATGTGTAGTTCAATAGATAAAAATGTGTAGTTCAATAGATAAAAATGTGTAGTTCAATAGATAAAAATGTGTAGTTCAATAGAAAAAAATGTGTAGTTCAATAGATAAAAATGTGTAGTTTAATAGAAAAAATGTGTAGTTCAATAGATAAAAATGTGTAGTTCAATAAATTAAAATATGTAGTTCAATAGATAAAAAATGTGTAGGTCAATAGATAAAAATGTGTAGTTCAATGGATAAAAATGTGTAGTTCAATGGATAAAAATGTGTAGTTCAATAGATAAAAATGTGTAGTTCAATAGATAAAAATATGTAGTTCAATATATAAAAAATGTGTAGTTCAATAGATAAAAATGTGTAGTTCAATAGATAAAAATGTGTAGTTCAATAGATAAAAATATGTAGTTCAATAGATAAAAAATGTGTAGTTCAATAGATAAAAAATGTGTAGTTCAATAGATAAAAATATGTTATCCAATAGAGAGAAGAGAATCAGGAAACAGACGCCAAACCTGGAGACAGTAAGTAAATTTATTATAAGGTTTCTTCATCCATAACGATCTCTTGAAGTCCTTTGTTAACTATATCGGCCTCAGCTGTTTGTGTATGTAATGTAAATTGAACGGTTTGAACTTTCTGAAACCGTCACGCAGAAAGATCATAATTATCGACATTGACAGAACATTTTACGACTTAAATTATATACTTCGCTTTCCTTATGTTTGGCTTTAAACTTACTGTTACCATCTTAAGTACAATCTCGAGCTATTGTACGTCCCCTTAGTTACACCAGCGACTCAAAATAGGGAAATAATTCCAGCCTTAGCCACGGCGGGGCCCTAGGCAAGATACAAAGCGTGGGGCGCCGCCTAGTATTCAGTATTATAATTTTTGTTTTACATACTAGTAAACCTTTCGAGGTACTCCCGTTTCCCCCCCACATCAAATTCTTAGGCATTGGATCTATAGATCCCAGTCATGGCACTTAGATCCACTGATCCCCGCCAGGCCCTGTAAAGGCCCCGTTTGCTTCGTTTTGTTTCGATAACTTGTCAACAACGGCTGCCGACTTGCTCCTTCTACAAGATCAACCGGCCTCTGCTAAGCCTTGGACTTGTCTTCACTTCCGCCTACTTGCTTCATCATCATCATATATACATATATATGTATTCGTTCCATTTACTTATTTACTTATTATTATTATTAATTTCTAATTTAATTATTTACTTCCCTACTTCTTCGCCCATATGGCTCATTAAATCGCTGACCACTCATTGAACTTTAACCTCTTGCCTGGAGCAGGGTGAAGGAGGATTCCCGATCTGCGAGCACCCTTGATTATGAATTATTTCCCCGAAATAATTAGTTTAAATCAAAATAACTGCCAGAAATATGCGTGAGTAAACCTAGTCTTTCAATGCACGGATTTTGACTGACTACTTAAAAAACAGGAAAAATAAAGTACAATATAAAAAAACCGAGACATTGTTCCATATACAAGATCTTTAATTTGTTGAAAATCAGAAGTCTATTGTCTTACACTTGTCCTGAATTTTAAGGGAAGACAAACACGCAGGCAAGTGTATGTTACTCTACTTATAAAGACTACGGCCACATATCATTTATAAAAGATTCAAAGCGTCTGAACATATTACATTTTGAAACGAGCTTATCGGTGCACGGAATGTCTTTTAATGACAGTAATAATACAATGGTATGATGTAGCATATACAATATTTAAATAGGTCAGCCGTATGGTTTATAGGTTTTGAAACCTCATCTTTAAGAATCGCTCATAAATAAATAAATATATATATACAGGTCTCCCATAACGACAGGCCCCCTTGTTGCCATTGCCTTAAGGCCCGCTCTGCAGTGAAAGTATATACAAAATCCTATGGAGGATCGACTCATGATTAAAACTGGCTCACTTTGCGTTTCAAGAACGTTGCGCAACAATTAATTTAGTACTTTTACTGTGCATTTGTGAATTAAATAATATGTAGTTACAATCACATTGGGGCCTGACGTGATTTACTGCTTAACGTGGCCAAATTATGAGTTCGAGGATACATGGTTCGTGTCCCGCTGCCGCAAGAAAAAACAACAAAAAAAAAGCGTTCCACATTTTGGCCGTAGCTTCGCTATGAGAGTGACTGCTAAATCTTACAATTCGGTCAGACAAGAGTAGACCAAAAGTTGGCGGTGCGTACTGCTGACTAGCTGCTTTCTTTCTACTCTAATAGCTCAAAATTATGGACGGCTATGTGCAGATAGACCTTGTCTAATTTTGCGCGAAAACTGAAATAAATACAGTTAGTTAACTTTAGGTTATAAACAAAGTGAACATTAGACGCTGAGTTTCAAAACGCCTGGAAAGAATAAAAATCGGAACTAAAAAAATTTTAATAAAACGATAATATTTCGAGTGGAGCTAGAAATACTATGGCAGAAAATAAATACAAATGGATATGGTTTCAGCTACTCTGGTGAAATCGTTTGTCTAAAATCAACAAATTAGTTAATACGGTGTAACCTTTTTTTTAAATAACCACCAAAAATCACCCATTCTCCTCAACTTACATCAAGTAACGTTAATTATATATTTAAGGAAGTACATAATATATTTGTAGTGGAATTACAAACGTAACAACCGGTTTTGTGATGATTAGAGCTTGTTTGGAGTATGAAGATATATACAAATTAAAATAATTCAGCTAAATGATTATATTTCATTAACTAAACTAAGACCTTTTTCTGGAAAATAGCTGGAATATCTATTGTATTATTTTTTATTTTTTTTTGCAAAATGCTTTTGCATGTTGTTAATTAAGCAAAAAGCTGCACGATGGGTTATCTGTGCTCTGCCCACCACGGGTATCGAAACCCGGTTTCTAGCGTCGTAAATCCGCAGAAATACTGCTGT
>NW_013666018.1:147784-149756 GCF_000517525.1 Limulus polyphemus | reverse complement strand
AAATACTGCTGTGCGACTGGGGGACTTTTGTTAAATGGACAAGCGGAGTGTCTACCGTAAGCCAATCGTCAGGGCGCGACTGGGGGACTTTTGTTAAATGGACAAGCGGAGTGTCTACCGTAAGCCAATCGTCAGGGCATTACGGCAAAATGACGGTATTATATTTGCCGAAAATTTTTAGCCGAAAATCGCGTGTTTCAGACTCTTGTAAAACTAGTTTACCATTCACAGCGATTAATCTAGTTTTACTTAATATAATGAGGTGCAGAAATAATTTGAGTGTGGTGATCAGTAAACTTTTCGAATATTCTTAACAGTTTAACCTAACACGTATGAAAGCCGAGTTTTTTTTTTTTTAATACATTCGAATAACTTCTGAACGATGTTTTTAGTGAAGAAACATGTAGAAATAAAGCAGATTTAACTTTCGAGACAAACGATGCATTAAAGCAGAATTATTTAGCAAAGCGTCGTGAAAGCAAGTGCCCTCTATTTATCAGAAAGTAATGCTTCTAAACGTTTCTTTTTTTTTCTCTTAAAGTATAAAACTTATTTAAAATGTTACAGAAATGGTAATCCTATTATATTACAAACGATTCCATACAAATACGTAGATAATAATCGAAAAAAAACGAAAAAAAAAAATTAAATCATGTAAAACTTAATTCAGTTTTGCAACTATTTATTCAGGCTATTAAATTCTAATCAACGCAATTTAATCGATTCAACGATAAAAATTTGCTCGATAGTTTTTCATTCTCGTCCTTGCCGTTGTCAAAATTACACATTCTTGTTCAGTTTTTTTTTTCTTTAACCTTGTCTTGAAATTGGCTATTACCCTAAAACTACGCAGTTTGATATAATGAACTGTGAGTAAATTATTTCTTATGCAAAATTGAGACTAATCTGAAAAACTTTCACGGAAAACGACATCGGTAGCTACGTTCAATGTGAAGTAATTGTAATCAATATGCAGTTAGAGTTTCAAAATGCCAATAAATATTAATACAGGAAAGAGGTGGAAAAAAAGATTGTTTGATTGATGAGCAAAGGAACTGGTATTTAGAAACTGAACAGCACCTTCGGCACACGTGCACTAAACGTGGGCTTAAGTTTTAGGTATATCCATTCCTGGTTTGGAACTATGGGCAGAAAAAAAAGGCATCCAGCCAGCAGAAACCGGTTGCTACACGGACTGTGTCTGGTTTTTTAACCAAATAATAGGAGTGAAAGTAGGGATCATGTTCAGCTGCATCACTGGACACTTCGATGCACAGTCCGACACGTTAAGAACTGGGTCACGCCCGGACCATTGGCAATAAGAGTGGATCTTATATAAACACAAACACACATATGTATAATGTTACAATAACTAAGCTTATATTTAATATGTTTAGAACTCTGTTTTAATCTTGTGGTTTTCTAAGGATTTAGTTTTTAGTGATCGTTCCATTTAGAAACACCCCTGAATATATACATTTATTTTGTTACATTTAGTATTGTTTGTTTATTTGAAGTTAAGCATAAAGCTACACAAAGCTCTGCTCACCACGGGTATCGAAACTCGGTTTCTAGCTTGTTAAGTCCGCAGACATACCGCTGTGCCACTGGGGGGGGGGGGGGGAAGGCACATTAAGTACTTACACATTTGAAGTTTTAAATAGATGATAAAAAACATAAGCAGGTACTTCAGGAAAAAGTCTGGCTTGGCCTGGTGATTAGGACGCTCGACTCGAGGCTTCGAATCCCGTCACCGAACATGCTTGCCCTTTTTACCTGTGAGGGCGTTATAATAGGATGGTCAATCCCACCTTTAGTTGGTAAAAAGTAGCTCAAGATTTGGCGATTTGGCCTTCCGTTCAGTCTATCACTTGCAAATTAGGGACGGTTAGCGCAGTTAACTCTAGAGTAGCTTTCGCCAAATTCAACAAAACAAAGAACTTCACAAAAAATAATACGCTTCATCATACGA
>NW_013666018.1:145080-146784 GCF_000517525.1 Limulus polyphemus | reverse complement strand
ATACGATAGAAAATTAAATAATACACTTCATCATGCGATAGAAAATTGAATAATACACTTCATCATGCGATAGAAAATTCTCGTTAAATACCGAGAAATTAATTCAGAAAGTCAATACAATGTTTAACCTTGCGGGCCTGGATTAACGAACAATCTAACCAAGCCATAGTCCCCCCTCCCCAAAAAAGTAGGGACCTCCCAGAGAGTCAGCAAAAACGTTTTTAGTAGTCAATAGCTACAATTGATTGATGTTCATAATTTTGCTTTCTGATCCTTTCATGAATAGACCAGTTTCAAGTAGACAGATCAAATATAGTTGTTCTTTTTAAAAAAAAAAAATACTTATTGTATATGGATAAATATTCTGTGCTGTTACTGTACTGTTTTTGTTTGTCTAATTGGGAATGTTCAACATGTAAATACTGTTGTATATCTACGATAAACCACAGAGGACCTTGTTCTATCTTAGCTTGGTGCCCCCCCCCCCGAGAGCGTAATTTTAATCTGACCCTGCCTCGTGATGTCCAATATTGTTGTTTTAGTATCTTTATTACAACAGTACTTGTTTAAATACAGGATTTCTAGAATAATACAAAAGAATTCTAATCGCAGACACCGAAATCTATATATCCACTTGTCTTAGGTCTATATTAGTTAAGACTTTATTAAGAACGGCCTGTATTCAATACAGAGATAAGTTAACACTAACTTGTATACAAATTTTAGTGTCCTTAACCTGTATACTTGCCGCTGAGCCACTCACCCTACCATCATATCTGTGTTTCATTAACTTAATTGTTTTTTTTGTGGTTACAATAAATGGTTGGAACGCCACTAGACTTGTACTTGTAGAAGTGATTATATTCTGATTTCTATTGTGATATCGATGGTGCGGTTTTCGGTAAGAGCAGGACATAGAAAAATAAATAATGGTGTTGTGGATTTACCCTGTACACACACAGACAGACATACATATATAATGTTGAGTAACTCTGTATGTTACTGATTTTTACACGTTGTTATTGGTAAATTATTTAAAGTTCTCAATTAATCTCATTTTCAATACAGTTTCGATATGACAGTTACAGCGTAGCCTGTGTATAAAAACTCCTGTCTTCCGAACTTTAAAAATATATAAATACTCACACCCTATTATTCTGTGCTCGCGCTTGAACATCTTCATTTGACATCCTAAAATATTGTTAACTATAAAACATATAAAGTAAAAACTATGTTTGATATGTCTACATTGAAATTATATTTCTTCATGCGAAAGTTTCGCTTATGATTTGACGTTTCTATTCCGAAACTATATCATTTTCGATGATGTTATAAGCTTGACGACCGTATTCCACACCGTTCTGGCGATAACGCGCGAAAAACAAAGTTGGAAATAGACGATTTATCTTTGTGGCGCCTGTGTTACTAAGCTCAGCGAATGAACAGCAGGTGTCATGTTTAAGAATGGGAAAGAAATCACAGCCAAGTGTGACTTCTGCAACTGAAAGTTTAGCTGATCTCTGATTTTTAAGGAGATCAAAGAATTAAAATAGCGAAAATATTTTTTGCTTTCGCTCTCATCCGATAAATACACATACAAACATCTATGTCCGAATGTACCTATTTGGTAACAAACGTTTTATAAACAGCCCGAACAAGCAATGCTCAAGAAAGACACTGTTCTAGTCCCTCGGACAACTTGGG
>NW_013666018.1:142148-144333 GCF_000517525.1 Limulus polyphemus | reverse complement strand
CCACGTCGTATATATTAAATAACAAAACTTTAGCTTTGTTTATTAACTCCCCCCACGTCGTATATATTAAATAACAAAACTTTAGCTTTGTTTATTAACTACTCCCCACGTCGTATATATTAAATAACAAAACTTTAGCTTTGTTTATTAACTCCCCCACGTCGTATATATTAAATAACAAAAAGGACTGGAATTGTTCTAGTCCCTCGGACAACTTGGCTAGAAAACTAAACTTTAAGCTAGTAACACTCTAACGAAGTATATGCCTGCGGGACAAAAAGCATATCTAGGGTACATGGGAGCGAACATTATACGCTAGGCTTATCTGGCCTACTGGCTTGCGTTCACTAACTATTTTACATTCTCGCTCCTGCTTTCAGAGAACTGGCCTCTTTAGTACTCCTCATACTTTCACCCTACGTACGGAGCTCCGATATATCTCACGTTGTACGATAAAGCTTCCTTATCGGACTTTCTTTTTTAAACTAATAACATACACGCACACACACACGTATATCTCTCTACAAGAGTGTCTTAAACTGTTCCACCCCAGGCTAAGAACTAGTTAGTTCCGATCCAGCGAGCTTCTTGGGGAGTGGGGTGAAGCACAGGTTATATTATATTGTTTCTAGGCCCGTAACGTTTTTTTTCAACAGACCAGCGGTAGCGTGTGGTGTAATTTTGTAGGTGGCTGTATCTCATTTAATTCTTTACAATTGGCTGTTTTTTACAAAAAGAGCCCGCCTCCAGTTTAACATCAAACCACTGCGGGTATAGTTATGAGCACAAAAGATGTCAGCCTCTTAGTTTTTATACGATACCAAAATGCATTTCTTACCTGAGTCAGTAAACATTCGTAAAAAAATATATATATATATTATATAAGGCTCACAGTACAAAAGAGTTCGAACATGTAATTGAGTTTTATAATCAATCACGCTTCTTTTTTTGTTTTCCAGTCTACGGATTTACAACACTAAAATTCGGGGTTCGATTCCCCGCGAAGGACACAACAGATAGTCCAATGTGGCTTTGCTCTAGTACAAACAAACACTTCGTTAGTTAGAAACTTTTTACCATTTTTGTGTATGTGTGTGTTTTGATTCTTTTCTAAAAAAAAACTCCTTATCTGTTTTTGCAAAATAAAAATTTAATGAAGATTTTATTTATTTAACACAATTCATATAATCGCATCTGATGTACAACAAAATGAGTTCTCTGACAAAAAATAAGATCGTAAAATAGATTTTCAGTAAAGTCCTACTTCAGCACTAACAATGGGATTGAGGTATTCATGTTGTCCCGGTTTTTAACTAAACGGGACCATTGTTAGTCGTTTAAAACATTTTCGAAGCCATGTCATTACTGCCAGAAGGTCTCTTTAGTCTAGTAACGTCTTCCGGCGATGTGCGAGTAAAACCCCCTAAAACCACCCCAATAAATAAGAGATTCGATATTCGTTAACTACGAAATATATTCTCCCTCATTGTGCCAGGAAATGTTTCCAATGACCTAGTTGATGAGATAAGGTGATGGTGGGGCTATTTTCAGATTTTCCCTCTTCTTTTGTTTCATTGCAGTTCAACAATGAGTTAGGTTCGTTTTTAAGTGCAAAGCTAAACACAATGGGCTATCTACGGTGAACCAACCGCGGATATTGAACCTCCATTTTTAGTATTGTAAGCCCTGAAACTTACCATTGAAGGGCTAATGGGTAAGTGAAAAAGGAGCATTGCTTGTTCGGGTTGTTTACATCGTTAGACGGTTACTAGTTTTCAGTTTAGTTTTCTTCCCAAGTTGTCCGAGGGACTAGAACAGTGTCTTTCTCGAGCATTGCTTGTTCGGGTTGTTTACATCGTTAGACAGTTACTAGTTTTCAGTTTAGTTTTCTTCCCAAGTTGTCCGAGGGACTAGAACAGTGTCTTTCTCGAGCATTGCTTGTTCGGGTTGTTTACATCGTTAGACGTTACTAGTTTTCAATTTAGTTTTCTTCCCAAGTTGTCCGAGTTGTCTTTCTCGAGCATTGCTTGTTCGGGTTGTTTACATCGTTAGACGGTTACTAGTTTTCAGTTTAGTTTTCTAGCCAAGTTGTCCGAGGGACTAGAACAGTGCCTGTCCTGAGCATTGCTTGTTCGGGTTGTTTACATCGTTAGACGGTTACTAGTTTTCAGTTTAGTTTTCTTCC
>NW_013666018.1:137055-141978 GCF_000517525.1 Limulus polyphemus | reverse complement strand
TTATTAATATATACGACGTGGGGGGGGGGGAGTTAATAAACAAAGCTAAAGTTTTGTTATTTAATAGATACCACGTATCTGTCCACTAATAATGACACGATCCAGTAAAATGAAAACTTTGTGTATTCTAATCTAACGGAATAAAATATAATCACAGCATAAACACAACTCACAACCATTTATATAGCAGATAACCTTAGTAACGTTATTGGACTCGACACTAGTCATAGCCGCTACCTGAGTGTAACATATAAACATTTTTCACCTAGTGGTGATGTCTCCCGGTGGGAAAACGTTAGGTTTACGGACTTACAACGCTGAAATCTGGAGTTCGATTACCTGCGGTGTACACAGCAGACAGTCCAACGTGGCTTTGCTTCAAAAGAAACAAGCGTAGTGGTGATACTGGATTAACTGTAAAATATGTCAATACAGGAACAACGTCTCCATAATAACAACTACCCAGTCACAATACTTTAAAATAGATTCTTAAAACAGGATTCCATTTGTATACGTTTAATCTTAATGCTTTAAAATGCACAGTTGAAAGAGGCTTCCGTTACTTAGTCTTAATACTTTTACCACACACCCAGTGGCACATTGGCTAAAAAACTGTAGGATTTCCTAATTGGATTTCGGGTTCTTGTTTGGTGTTTACCAGAGAACCAAAGTATTCAGATATTCACTCAAACCTCCACAAGGGCTACCTTCACTAGCCGTCTCTAATTTTGAACAGATAGACTAGAGAGGAGGCTGCTAGTCAACAGCACTCACCGCCCACTCTTGCACTAATCTAATCGAATAGCTGAATGTGGCCGTCACTATTACCATGTGTCCACGTCCTCAAAGTACCGGGCGCCAATTTTACGGCAACAAGTCGCGAACCATGGACCCTCGGATTCACAGTAGGATACTCTTAACCAGTAAGCCACGTCCAGCCTCAACGATAAATCGAATCATCGTTACTTACTGCGTAAATTTACTATGATTTTACATGTTCTAGGTGTGACAGACACACATATATATATGTGAGTATGCGTGAATATTTTGCGTTAGGTAACATGTTTTTAACTCCAACTGAAAGGGTTCTACAGTTTTTCGTTCACAATCAAATATGAATCATTGTTTACGACCGAGTTAGGAAATAGAAAGCCAAGAAGAGCGATGAGGTTAATAAATCTGACACTAAACCTTATATAGTGTACTTTCCTAACGTCTTTCATTCAGAACTCTTATGGCATCTACCTGAGTATCATATCCAAAACGGAGTTTCAGTTCCACAACCATTCACTGGCCGGAATTTATCAACCTTAATGTGTATTACACGTCATTTTGATATGATGTATCCTTGTGAAAAACAATTGGTTTTCTCAGAACCAATCATGAAAAAGAGGAATTGGCCTATTTATTGTGTCTATAATGGCTACAGGCCAGGAAGTTGATTTATTTGAAATAGACGTATATAACACGTTGGTTTAATGCACCCTATCCAAGACGACAGTATATATATATACTCAGATTCGTAGATCCTTTTACGTGAGTTGTATTGTAATCACCATACGGTGTTCATTCCGTGATTTTTTATACACAACAAAACCTTGATATTAAAGAAGCACATATCAATGACATAAACTCTCAAGGAAAGCACTTTTATCACAACATTGTGAATATACTGAAACAAAATATTTCAATTCTACTCATCTGTACAACACTTCCATATTAATTAAAGAACAACGGAACACACACGCGCTAAAAAAACTACAAACAAGACTCGAACACACAATACCTACACCAACTAAGACCAGTTACAACCAAGACTAAGAACAATACAAATACATACGCCATCTAAAACCAACTACAACTAAGGCTAAGAACAATACCAATACATAACACAAACTAAAATCAGCTACAGTTAAGGCTAAGAACAAGACCAATACCTACTACAACTAAAACCAGTTACAACTAAGGTTAAGATCCAGACCAATACCTACACCAACTAAAACCAGTTACAACTAAGGTTAAGAACCAGACCAATACCTACACCAACTAAAACCAGTTACAACTAAGGTTAAGAACCAGACCAGTACCTACACAAACTAAAACCAGTTTCAGCTAAGGTTAATAACAAGACCAATACCTACACCAACTACAACCAGTTACAACTAAGGTTAAGAACAAGATTCAACCAACCACATTTCCTCCCATCTCGGACAAATATGATATAACCGTTTCATAGTGATGAGAGATGTTTGAAATAATTACAATATATATAACGTGAATTTATGCAACATTTAGCATATATAAACTCTGTGATGTTACCCTTCTATGCTCCGAAACAAAAACATCGAGTTATAACAAAAATAATACACAAGTTTGACATTTTAAATCTTAGTAAAGCAACTCGACCAAGTTTGAGGAAAAATTGGAACGTTTCCATTCTCATTTTGAACCTCACAATGTTACGTCTCTCTGCTGGAAAAAAAAAATCACTTCAATGCCAACATTTATATTTATAATTGAGCACGATGTATCTCAATATTGTAGACGTCAGTTTCAAGAAACGAATAAACAGACAGCGATTAATTGAACGGGGATTTTTTTTTTCGGGGGTACACTTTACGAATTATCGTGGTGCCTAGAAATCATATCTATTCACGTTCAAACTTATAAAGTTGAGCTAGCTGTAACAAACCAGTCGATAAATAAATGTTTTCTCTTATGCAATTAATTGTCCGTCGGCTTCAACCATCTTCAATTCCATTAAGCAATTTTCACAGGAAACACGTATCAACAAGATGTGTATATTCATAAACAGTTTTCGAGAGTTTTGAAAAACCAATAGTATGATGTTAAGCAAAACTGCTATTCCTTGCACACGTTCTCACGGTGGCGTGCCAAAAACTGATCCCGGTATGGCCAGGTGGTTAGGGCGCTTGACTCGCAATCTGAGGGTCACGGATTCGAATCCCCCGTTCCACCAAACATGCTCGCCCGTTCAGCTGTTGGGGCATTATGTGACGGTTAATCCCACAATTCGTTGGTAAAAGAGTAGCCCAAGAGTTGGCGGTGGGTGATGATGACTGGTTGCCTTCCCTTTAGTCTTTCACTGCTAAATTAGCTTAGCGATGTCCCATTAATCGTCAGAGTTTTGAAAATACAAAGATATAAAAGCCAGTTTGGAGATAGAAGAATCTTTGTTAAGTATGAAATATTTTTACTGGTATACCTTCTTACTGGCAAAACAAATGTATTTTACTTAGAGCAAGCGGATTCGAACGTGCGATTCTGCTTGCTAAGCAAGATGAATGACGACTTTGCAACGTGCAGAATATTGCATGCCTTAGCTCCACTTCCTTTCTATAGTTAACTATTTAATATATTTACATTATAGTTTCGTCCATTATGTTAACTAAGTTATCAATTATTGACCACAGAACAAAAAAAACGTCCATCACTTGCAAATGTATTCAATTTCTCAATCAGTGAATTCTGGTGTTCTCGATGTTAAATCATTATGGTATTTGGTATTTTTAATCTGAATGGTTTTATACGACACACGGACAAAACTCACAGGTCAGAGACCCCCAAGATTCGAACATAGTCGTCCCTAAACTAAAATGCTGACCAGAGAAAGTGTAATCAACTAGTCAGAAACACTCGCTACCTACTGTTAGATTGATTACCACTTTCATAACACAACCACAACTGAAACAGCGGAACATGTTCATCGGCATATCGCGGGCTCGAACCTTGGACTTTATGATACACAAGTCGACACGCTAATCATTTGGCCACGCCTGGCCCAAATGATTTCAGGTACGTACTGAAATATTTAATATCAGTTATTTTGCTTTGTTGTTTTCGGATAGCCGTCTCTGCATTTAACATGATAGCCTAGAAGGTAGTCGACTAGTTAACATCATCAATCATCAAATCCTGAGTTACTCTGATCTAACGAGTAGCATTTATAATGCACCTATAACCACAAGTGCGGAATGCGATTTTGTGGCAATCGTACACAAACCATGGACCTTCAGTACGGCCTTTTAACTGTTAGTTCTGTGTTCTTTCCGTCTCTCCGGCTGGTATCAGACATACTGTTAGCTTTACAATCTAATTAGATTGGTTAACCCTAGCTTTAAGCATTTTTCTCAAAATATTTTGCCGAAATTGGTTACTGTCTTTGCTCCTAGGGAAAACGATTTTTACACTAGCATTACATGCCACTTTAAAAGTTATATTAGCTATTCAAGAAGTAAATGGTATCTATCAATTTTCTATCCGACATCTTACTATTATAGTGGGCTACTCACAGTTTTAAGGCAAGTTTCGTAAAACGTTAATAAGTCTTTAAATATAAACACCCAATATTTTGTGGCTGCAGTTAAGTTTCTTGTTTACCTATATTAAGTCTCAAAAGCTCCTGGGGCAAAATTATTGTTGCTCCCTCCCTCCATTAAAACCATGTTCGTCGTAGGCGGTAGAACGAATTATAATTTGGGTGGGAGGCACCGACAATTGGGGGGAACCTTATTTGCTATGTTAAACTGTGACCATTGACTTCAAGTTTGAAACACCGACTTTGCATGATAATTATACACAAGTCTCTATTCCCCGTTCAAAGAGCCACTTCGCTATCAGGTCAAAATTGGGGGGGGGGGGGTATGCCCCAGTACCACCCGGTTCCACCGCCTATGATGTTCGTGTTTCAAAATATTTCCCCCTCAATTCCAATATTCAAAATTTTAAATACCAATTTTGGTCAGCCTGGTTTCTGGAGAAGATGCCGCACCACTGACCCCAAAATACAAAACACCTCTCGTATTCGTTCAGACACTCTGGAGAGAAATGCCAGTAACAAGTATCGATTCGATCAAAAAAACGTATCTGTATTGTATGTATGATATATCTTTACACATTGAC
>NW_013666018.1:131030-136096 GCF_000517525.1 Limulus polyphemus | reverse complement strand
TAGTTCTCTTAATATTAATTAACTTATTTACTCATTTACTTATTTTGAATCAGTATAATAAGAGCAGGTGCTATTTATATTTGCTGATGAAATTCGCATTCATTTCAGACAATCTCATGATAATTTATTTATCTATTTTTAACATCGGCACGAAAGATACTCATAGTCTATTGTATACATAAGATGTTGTTCAAGTGAACAATCAAACAAACGTTTCTTTCTCTTGTTTTGTAAGTATGTAACAAATTCTTTCGTTATGCCCTTTCGAGGCAACTGTAAGAAACACATCTTCAGACTGGATTTTTTTCAAATGTTACCTTGTTTATATATATATTTTTTTCATAAAAGGTAGGATTATAAACCTAATACTATTTAGTCGAGTACATTAAGACTGACTATAAAATACAGTGTTAGTTTTTGTCAATGAAGTGTTTAATATATTAATTTAAACAAACCTTAATAGTCCGTAGACGTTTTATCAACATTAGGGTTAATGATTAAGCCTAACGATTATATACGTCCACTATATGACACCTCTATATAACTATAATACTCGCTCCATCGTGTTAAGATCCTCTCATTAATCAGTAACTCTGAGGAAAAAATAAGTCGAGTAAGATACTTACGTCAAACGTTTTTATATCTTCTTATTGAACTCGGAAATTTTACAGGTGTTTAATGTAAGCTGACAGTAAGTATATATAATATAAAACTCGGCATATCGTTTTTTCCTTTATAAACGTTACATCAATGTCAGAGACAAATAAAGCGTGTTTCGATAGATAAATAAATCGATTCTCGGCGACTGAAAAAACACCAACAACCTAAAACACACATACATATATATATATATATATATATGTATATGTCTAAAAGCACAGATCACCTCCCCTTCAGTGGCTCAGCAGTAAATATGAAGGCTCACACTGCCAAAAAACCGGGCTTCGGTACATTTGGTGGGCATAGCACAAATAGCCCATTGGTAGCTTGATGCTTAACAAACTAAACAAAAACCGAAAGCAGCAGCACGATCTCTATAAGTGTTCTACAAATGTACTTGGACATTTCAAAATATTAATGTAATTTTAAAATGTCAGGAGGTGAATGTGCGCACAGTACACAGAAAAAACTATTGTAATACGAACAAATGAAGAAGACATCTGGATTAAAAACAATTTCTTGATGTTTACCTTATCCACGACTTCAATAACTAAACTTCAGCAGTTAATTTACTTTTGAAAATACGCCACCCCCCGTTTTTTTTTTTGGATGTAACAAAGTCAGTAAATTAGATATGCGAAATTTTGGACAGTAAAATGTTAAGATTTGATCAACAGCTGTTTTTCACATATTACTAAAGCGAACAATAAAGATGGGAATGTACAAACGAGTTGGCACAATACATTGTTTGGATTTGATCAACAGCTGTTTTTCACATATTACTAAAGCGAACAATAAAGATGGGAATGTACAAACGAGTTGGCACAATACATTGTTTGGATGTTTGCTTAACACTTGAAAGTTGCAAGTTAATGCTCATTCTTCAAAGTTCAAGAACCTCTTTAAATTATTCTCTTTTCTTTAATTCTTCTCTAGACAAAGTATGGACATTAAAGTAGCAAAGATTATTAGAAAATTATACAACGGTTTTCAGTTTCTTTTCCCGTTTAATACTTTTAGTATGAAAACAGCTGCACTGGACAAGTGTTGAATATTACATGAAGCAATAGATGCTATAATCAGAAACAGAAATGCTTAAACTAACTACATAGCATATGCTAACAAACATTGTCCACATTTTTCATCATCAAAGAATTCCTTGCGTGATCCGATCAAACATTAAATTGTGGCCATTACTGGCGTTTTGATATATGGAAACTTTGGGCTGTCTGTAAAATATTAAGTGGTCATATAATAACAACTCAAATATACAGGTCGCATACCGTATTACTGCTGCGTACTATCATTATTATTATTACTTTATTTTTCTTTTAGATAAATAATCTTATTTTCTTTTTACATCAATGAATTCATACTCCTGTTATGGAAAAGTTTGGAAATTATATAGAAATACTGACACGGACCAATGAACTGATCTGTCTAATATACAGTAAGTAACGTCTGCAATAACGACTAATCCAACCACGTTAGTACACGAACATTATTGAAGCATTGCGAAATGGTGCACTTGTATGGATCCAGTTCATTGCCCTGTGAATACAATATCACCTTAGGAACTGACTATTAGAATAAAATACATACATATATTGTTAACGCTGATACGATTTTGATTTCATTCAGCGACAGACCAAACATGTTTTTACATAGCTGCAGTAAGTCAACTTGTACAAATGAGAACAAACCAGTAAAACAATTAAGTTTTAAGATATATATGCATAGCTTCCTTCTGGGTATGCTGTTTGTAGAACATATCCATTTTGGTCAGACTGTTTTATACGGTATTTAAAAAATACTTTAATACTAATAATAAACTAAGAAAGAACGTACAACACCTTAGGTCAACAGATCATTGTATAGAGAATGCTAAAGCAAATATTAGTGCTAATGTTGAAACCAATTAATTCGTACCTTCTGTAATGTTTGAAAATGTAAAAACACTATTTCTAGGGCCTTCTATGTTACTCAGTTCCTTTACGCATTTGAAAGGGACTTGCTTCAATGTTGTGTCTTTTACTTTCTCTTTTTTTTAAGTAGAAGATTCAAAAGTCACTGATGCTGATTACAGTGACGACGACGGGACCATGACAGCTTTCTATCGTACACAGTTACGAGTAATCTAATAAAACTAATCACGCAGGACGTCAGCTAAACTGTAGTCGATATTTTCACCCATGGTTTATCCACATATGAGGAAAATCACTAGCATTAAATGAGACATTTTATTTTAGGAACTTCATTAAGTTCCTCCAATTTATTTCAACATAAAATATCTATTTCAGATATTTATTTAACCTATACAAGGGTTATCCGCGAATATCTCTCCCTAATTTGAACTGATAGGCTAGGAGAAAGGCAGCTAGTTAACAGAACTTTCCGTCAGTTTATGGAATGCTCTTGTGTGATCGAACAGCGAGATTTGACATTCACTCCTATAACGCACTCACGACCCTAAAATATCCAAGGCATTTTTTGCAGCAGCGGAACGCAAACCATGAACCTTCAGATACACTAGGCATCACCAAGCCATATTTATTACTAATAAATCTTTGACATTGTAGATGTTTCATTTTCCAGAACCATTCCGCAAACGAAGGAATGTGTATTAATTAGAAAAACGTGCAAGATTAATAAAAAAAATGCCCGTTATAAAGGTCCATTTCAGTACTAACATACATAAGATATGATAAATCCTCAACAATTTTTACTCTCCGTTGTTTTCATATGTCTCGCACGAAACGAGCCGGAGGTAGTGTTTAATATCATGGCGCTTGTTGAATGTTCACTTGTACTACATGTCAAAATGACTTCGAAATACCAAATACAATTCACTGTTGAGATATATATATTCAACCTTGTACTTTCACTTCAGAGACCTAGCCCAGGCTGACGTCCTATAATGACTACATAATTTACTACTCAGAGGTAGTGTCTACCTGATAAGTGCTTTTAGTTGGGAGAAATTTCCGTTTCATGAGATTTTCCTCCCTCTAAAATATACCGCTCCTTATTCACGTCAAAACATTCTTAACTCGTCTAGACGAAACTTGCTATTTAAATTGTGAAGTAATCCCCGCCCTCAAAAAGATTGCACTCCAAACAAGCATGTCATATTTCTAACGTTTTTTTTTATTTTGGGGGGGGGGGGAGAACTTCAACTAAAGCGTAATAGAAGGATCTATGGAGGTTTATCGCCTAAACGTTTTTCAAGTGTTTCGTGAATCTAACACAAAGAAAAATTACAGCTTACATAGCTCCAAGTCGAAACGTTGTACAATATCCTAATTTTTTTTTCTGATTCGGTGAGATTAATACTCCTACGTAAGGTTTAAGAACTTGAACGTTCGGTGACTATGTTACTATTCTATCTAAGAAGAGCAGCAGGTACAAATTAACTCTGTTTTACATCATCTTTACTAAAAAACTACTAATTTATCTTTGAAAATGCAGGTGTTACGTTCTTGAGATCGAAATATACAAATGGAAGAACATTATTGCTCATTAAAATATGAAAGATTAATGACAAAACATTTATATAATAAAAGCCACATGAAAAAGGCCTCCAGTTTCATGACATTAAGTGATTAATGGCGTCCTTTATAGCGTAGCTAGGCCTAAATATACGTTTAAACCCAACACCATATATGGTGTAAATTTAATGCATTTTGCATATTTTTATATATTTTTTATCTATCTCCTTCACTTCTTATTTTAATACTGTGTATGGCCACTACGCATCTGATAGTTTAGTAAAACAGTTAGCGTAGTGGATTTCTGTGTCTCCGCTTTATGATACAGCGTAATCCTATCAACAACATCATTTATTAACAACACTACTGACGATTTATTATAACTCCTTCACCTGGTACAGGCTAAGCCTACCATCTAAAACTTTTATAGAAAACTATACTGAGATATTTCTACGTCTCTGTCTCTAACTGTTTCTCCGTCTTTCAATAATAGTTAATTAAGCCTAACATCTGAAACTTTTGGCAAAAAGCTACGTAAGTACACTACTATACTTCCTTTATGCTTTTATGCAGGTTATTTTACATTGCTGGCTTAGTGTGTGTTGACAAGCCTAAAATACCTTAGGTATATGTACTTAGTGAGAGACTTGAGGTTCTGTATGAAAATGTTAAAACTGGGTTACGTTTACTGGCGAATTGATTTAAAGCATTAAGTATTTTTAGCCACTTTGTTACAGCGGAATGTTTTCATTAATGTAGGCCCGGCAGGGCCAGGTGGTTAGGGCGCTCGACTCGCAATCTGAGGGTCGCGGGTTTCAATCCCCGTCCCACCAAACATGCTCGCCCTTTAAGCCGTGGGGGCGTTATAATGTGACGGTCAATCCCTCTATTTATTGGTAAAAGAGTAGCCCAAGAGTT
>NW_013666018.1:126371-131009 GCF_000517525.1 Limulus polyphemus | reverse complement strand
CGCAGATAGTACCGTCCGTCGTAGTCGTTCGTCGACGAAGTAACTAAACAAAACAAACAAACAATACTATAATAGTATATATATATATATATATATATATATATATATATTACTGTTAAGTAAATTTATTTCTAATCTATATACACATAGGTGCTTACTTTTGCTCAGACGTAAATAATAATTATGATGCAAACTAAATCAACCACGTAACACTTTTATTAAAACATGATTTAGTTTTAAGATACCTCTTCTTTATTGTTAAAGGTTTCTGAACACTACGCTACAGCATATACAAAAAACAGCCACGCCAAAATACACCCGTGTTTTTATACACACGTATATATATGTATATATTTACTACATATAGACATATATTATATGGATAAAGTGCATGTTTGTGTAAAACAAAATCTAAATAGCGCCTCTTGGTGTGTGGCCTGATTAGTACTTACCTTATGCCTAAAACATGTTATTAAGCCTTAATATCTCTTTAAAAAAATCTAAATAGCGTCTCATGGTGTTTGGCCTGATTAGTGTTTACCTTAGGCTTAAAACATGTCATTAAGTCGTAATATATCTATTGTTCATTACGTTTCATTCTAAAATCTAGTCTAATATTACATCCAGTTTAAAACGTAAATCAGCCTTGCTTGTATTATATTTTAACAAACTGTTTTCCATCTGGTCAAAGAACACATAAATCTGATCAGGAAAAATTAAAAACCTCTCATTCGGTGCTACAAATTACAATATAAAAAATATAAATATTGTTACGTCTCTGGTCGTTTGTTAATTTTTCGTGGAAATTCTTTCCGAAAAACTTCAGCGATACAAGTCCTTTCTTAAATAAAACTAGTTTATTCTTTCTCAATACAACTTTGCAATACACTTAATTTCCACAGTCACTTTCACTTCAACACACGCTATAATTCACAACGAACGATTCACGCTCTTACTTACTACCGCGCTTGACTCAATTGTCCGTCTCTGTCTGTCTGCAATTCTATCCCGATTAATTGTCTCGCTTTATCTGGCGCACTTATATACAAGAATAGAGGGCGCCTAGCAAATACTGGATTATTCGTGATGTTCCCCGATCCTTATAGAATATCATTACGTGTTACTAGCGTCACGTGACTTCCGCTGTCGTAACAATATGTATTACAGTGTCAGTGACTTAGGTTCATCCACACACACATGATTTACATTTCAAGCAAAATTATAACTAGTAATTTCCTGAATATCCATCGAAGAATTAAACCGTTCGACAATCCCCTGCTTGATTTTCTTTATATTTGCACTTCTTGTGATCGGCACTGCATATGAGCATGATATTTTCGTACAGGAAGACACGTCTCGTTCATCCTCCTTTACAGGTATGTTTTCGCGTGAGGTTTCAAGAGAAATAGGCGATTTATCCCCTAGTGACATTTACACACACTCCAGCACTGGAAGATTGAGAACAACTAATCCCTTCAGTTTCAGGGGATTTACGCTGTTATGTTACATTTTTTATCGCCGCCAGAACTTAATTGCTACTTGGGTGTTCCTATAGTATGCTGGTGACACGCGAACTTCAACAACTACGCGCGTATACGTATATAAATGCCGGGTGTCTGAAATTATGTTAACATTGTTTACTTGTGTTTCATGGGTGGGAGCCTTGAACTCGTGCTATAATGATATTAGAATTCCATCCCACCTACGGAAGTATGGTGTACCTGCATGTAATATCACTATTCAAAAGAATGTCCGAGTGAAAATATAGTGTATAATAATGTGCCAACCACACCAAATCTGCCGTATTCAGTGCCGACGAGGCCTTTCGTGTAATACCAGGTCTCTTCAGACTGTTGTTACATTACTGAGACGCTATATGTATTAGCAAAGCCTTGGCAACAACTATTACGGTGTGAAATGGATCAAGGTACGACAGAAGTTTCACTACATTATATCCGAAAAAGGCTGTGCAGAGTTTGTTCACTAATAAAAATATTCAAGATATAGTAAAATAAATAAAAATTAAGATGTTTTTTTTATTAAAGGACACGATCATATGGGAGAGACGTATTAAAATACAATCCTTGCAATTAATCTTTCCGTAGGTCAAGGGCAAAGAGTAATGAATCGAATTATAAGATTTCGACGCAAAACGAATATCAACATCACGCAGGAAATGCTCTATTTTAAACTTTTTACTGCCAGTGTAAAATAATAATATTAGGCTGAAAAACAACAAAACCTTGAGTCTTATTTTTTTAAATTTATTCAAACGTTCGAATCATTGTTTATGTGATATAACACAAAGTTCATATTTTGGCGCCTTTTGCACACTGCACGCTAATCTGTTACAGTAAAGCAGTTATATAATTTTCTGCATCAGAAATAACAACGGTGACCTCCTGCTTGACCTTAAAAACAGGCTTCCATAGATAGACATTTAACAACAGTATACCACTCATTTATTGCAAAGACGACAACAAAAAGAAGCTCTCGCTAAAGTTTCCTTATATATATCTTCCAATCTCACGGTCGTCAGCCGAAACCGGCAACTTCCCACATGCCATCGCTGAAAGAAACCTTTCTTCTCTAGAATAAACCCAATCTTGCTCTTGCAGCGCCCCCTTTAACACATAAACGAGCGCCTAACAACTTCAGTTTTCTACTGCGATGCAATGCACAGTTCATCTATGGGTTCGAAACTCGACAAAAACTTTATTACTTTCTGTCTGATTTGGCTAGACGCTCTCGTGAGCAGTTTTCTTTCTTGAACATTGGTGGCATACTTTGCCTTGTTGTTGATTTAAACTGTGATTCAGTTTCTCACGATCCTCTCAAATATTTATACATATATACAATAAACGTTTTTGAAATTAGTGACTATTAATATATATTCTACAAGTGAAAGCAAAGAAGATGATTTTATAATATGTCAACCACACTACATATGCAAAATACAGTGCTGACGAGGCCTTTCGCCCAATACCAGGGATCATAAGGCCTGGTTGGATGCGATATAGGTGCTATCTATATATATAGTTATTTTCTTGTTATTTATAAAACAAAAAACGTTTTTAATATTTGTTCTCCGAATTATTTGTGCAATCCTGTCTTTAGGTTTTGAAATATAAAAACTCGAACTTTATAATACAGTTATCTCAGTCAGACGAAGATTATAAGTTTATACACACAGCAGCTTTTCAACACTTTCCAGACACGTTTATTCTACACTTCAACCACTATTAGCTCTTGTATTAATTTACCATACACATAGACAGCATTACCACACTTTCCAGACACGTTTATTCTACTCTTCAACAACTATTATTTCCTGTACCGATTCTAAACTACGCATTTGTTTATTTAAGTTAACAGAAACTTTTTTTTTAACTTGAGACATATATGTATGTTTAAGACACTTGCAAATTTTGAGTATACTCTGTAACTATTAGCATTAGTTGTAGTTTTGAAGTACGATGCGTGACACGAACCGTCACTGGGTCTTACTAAAAACATTATGTCTAAGTATGAAAAGATTCTTGTTCAAAAACATGATGTTTGAATATTAAACATACTTGTTTAAAAAGCATGATATCTAAGTATGAAATGATACTTGTTTAAAAAGCGCGATGTCCATATATGAAACGACATAGGTACAAAAGCATGATTGATGTCTGAGTATGAAAACGATAGCGGTTTTATTGGGATATTTAAGAAATGCGGTGTATGACACATCCTTGTTATTATATAACTATGTAATCTAAGCATTCATTTCCATCAGTTCGTTCTTCGTCCATGAGTTTGTAAGGTAGAAAGATTCGCAAGTGCAAACTAATCTAAACTTATATTAAATTAGATGACATCCGAACGCTCAGAACAGTACCTTATCGCTTTCTAGCTGAAATGGTAATATGTTAAACCAATGTCAATACAAACTTCATTACTTTATGGACGCATCAATAACTGTGGCCGTTTGGTAAATAAGTCAACTTAGAAAATGTACACAAACAGATGTATACACAAACACAAACACACACATTAACTTTGTGAATCTTCGGTGCAGTCGGTGAAGCTGACATCGTTGTCTCTTCATGTGAGTGTACATAACAATAGAGTCTCGTGACACGTGCACCAAGACGACCAATTATATTTAGTGCACCATCGTTCAATAATCAAATAAACCCAATATAAACCCAACAAAATGGGAACTTAGAAGCATCTGTCCTTTTGCATTTTATGAAAATCTGAAGACTTTAAAATGATGAAGAAATATTCGTATTTCTAACCCCAAAGCCGCTCAGAAATATGACTAGAAAACAGTTCTGGTGATTGAGAGATCAAGACATCACTAGTTTAGAGCAACGAAGGTAGCGAAGTGGTTTTCAGAGGAAGATGCAGCAAAACATTAACATGCTCTTATTTTAAAATTAATTATCAAATAATGATCCAAAGATGTTTTTCAACAAACAAAACAAAATATGAGAACACTACTGCACTACTTCATTCAAATATATCAAAACAGTACCCCTCTCTCTACCACATATGAACGTGGGTTACAAAACAACCACCTGGCTCAAGTGTGTCATAAATTGGGAAAGTTTGAGGGCCCCGACTTTGGTTTGTTTGTTTGTTTGTTTG